>NW_026607059.1:195000-242691 GCF_029890125.1 Rhinichthys klamathensis goyatoka | reverse complement strand
GATCGATTGATTGTTTTGTTGATCGATTGATTGTTTTGTTGATTGATTGATCGATTGATTGTTTTGTTGATCGATTGATTGTTTTGTTGATTGATTGATCGATTGATCGATTGATTGTTTTGTTGATTGATTGATCGATTGTTTTGTTGATTGATTGATCGATTGATTGTTTGATTGATTGATTGATTGTTTTGTTGATTGATTGATCGATTGATTGTTTGATTGATTGATTGATTGATTGATTGATTGTTTGATTGATGTGTTGATTGATTTATGTGTTGATTGATTTATTTATTTGTGTGTTGATTGATTGATTGATTGATTGATTGATTGATTGATTGGTTGATTGATTGATTTTCTCATTAGATCCCACTGAGGAGCATGTAAACTAACTCAGTTTTCCCGGTGGTGAATAAGGAGCGTGTGAACATGTAAACATGACGGTGAGCTGCTAATGACGGCAGAAAGGCCTCAGTTGCATATCTTTCTCCAGTCAATAATAATAATAATGGAGAGACGGAGGGGGAATGTAATGATGGTGTGTGTGTGTGTGTGTTTAAAATGGTGCTGTCAGAAGATGACGCCTCTGATCTCATTTCCTGTGGCGTTGTGATGAGCGGCGCTCGCTGACAGGTGAGTCGCATTAAAATACTCTCTCTCTGCTGCTTATATCTCTCCAGACATTTATGAATTTAATAACTCAACAATTATCCTACGTCAAATGGGAATTGACAGATATTGCCAAAGAGGGAATGCAATGTGAAGCGAACAGATAGCAAACATGTTGACAAAACTTTAACTCAGCGTATTAAAGTCAAGACAAAAACTAAAGGAGCGAAAGCACACTGACCAATCAGAATCAAGTATTCCAGAGAATTGAGCAATATAACTTTAACCAATCTATTGTTTCATCAAAGTTAAATCAAAACTACGACTTTTGTTCCTAATGAATGTCTTTGCTGCATGCTATTCTAATTTTAAAAAGGTTTCTCATTGTGTTTATGTTTCATTAATAACTTCCTCTGAAATACTTTCTTTTCCTGATGTCACCAAGGTCACATGGGCGGGTCACACACACACACACACACACACACACACACACACACACACACACACACACACACACACACACACACACACACACACACACACACACACACACACACACACACACACAAGCCAATCTAATTCTGACGGATAAAATCAAGCCCACATTATTACATTATTTGACACACACATCACAACACATGTGATTCAGTACATCACGATGCATCACAATCTCATAAATGGATAACATGCAGTTTTGAGCTTATAATTAACAGCTTAACTTACAAAAATGAATTTTATGAATGAACATAAATAAATAAAAACATTTCTTCAGTATTTTACTTAAAAATGTTATTTACATGAATCACATAAATAATGATTTATATAATAATGTATAATTCATAATAAATAATAATTTATGTATAATTAAAATAACACTTGTTGAGACAACCTGCTGCTTCATTAACTGAATGGAAATAAATAAATAAATAACTTTTTGCTTAATTACATTTTTATTTACATTTTAAATCATTTAATTAATTAATATAAATTATATTTAAATTAAATTAAATTACACTTGTTAAGACAACCAGGTGCTTTATTCACGGAACTGAAAAAAGAAAGAAAGAAAGAAAGAAAGAAAGAAAGAAAGAAAGAAAGAAAGAAAGAAAGAAAGAAAGAAAGAAAGAAAGAAAGAAAGAAAGAAAGAAAGAAAGAAAGAAAGAAAGAAAGAAAGAAAGAAAGAAAGAAAGAAAGAAAGAAAGAAAGAAAGAAAGAAAGAAAGAAAGAAAGAAAGAAAGAAAGAAAGAAAGAAAGAAAGAAAGAAAGAAATCTTTGATTTAATTTAATTAAAATAATGTTAATTAGGCTATTTAAATGAAATAACATAACATACATAATACATAATTTTAAATATATTAAATTAAATATTGATAGGGTAATGATAAATTGGAGAGAGAATAAAGAACAACTACTCCTAAAAATTTATGTGGAAATATAAAAAATTTTCAAACTCTTCCTTCATAAAAAGTCAGCTCTAATGATGTCATCATAAACATCAGTAAGAGCTTCCTTTGCTAAATCCCTGCTTATAATAATCAATTACACGTGTGTGTGTGTGTGTGTGTGTGTGTGTGTGTGTGTGTGTGTGTGTGTGTGTGTGTGTGTGTGTGTGTGTGTGTGTGTGTGTGTGTGTGTGCTTTATAAACCTGTGAAGGAAAAACTCACTCCAGCACGAAGACCCTCCCAACCCTCAGTGATGGAGAACTTTAATATACGTACTCGATTGCTAATTTAATTTCACCTGATATTTCCATAAGCAGCCGAAGCACCTGCGCGAGAGACGGAGGGAAGAGAGGGAGAAATAATTAACTTGACGGATCTCATCTCCTCTCGTGTCTCGCTTTATCCCCTCTCCTCTCATTCTCCTCATATCTAAAACAAAATGAAGTCTTCTGTCATTGTGAGCTTGTCATTAAGCTTCACCCTAATGAGATGTTCACCACCTGAGATAGAAATAAAAAAAAATCTAAAAATGAACCCAATAAAGGTCAAAACGCTCAGTCTGTGTTCGGATTGATGTTTCATCGCTGAATGTTTGACAGATTCTCTCGTAACGTTTCTCCCTCTGCAAACATCTTGTTTCTCAGTGAGTTTCTGAAGCAGATGGTGTGTAAAGCAGCACGGATCGCTTTAATACAGTAAAAGTATCCTCCAGAGACGCGTGGCAATCTGTCTGAGACACACACACACACACACACACACACACACACAGACTGACGGATGAACAGACGCTTCACATTTCTGAAACACGAGCTCCGGCGGCAAACAGGTCAGCAGATATTCAGCAAACTCACAGCTTTCACCAGACAGAGATAAAAGAGACGCGCTCCATCACATCCCGAGCTTCAGGAGTCACCGAAACATCCCGAAGAATCACAGACGAGACCTCAGGTGTTTCTCTTAGATGGAAAAGGGACGAACAATTGGAGATTGAAATCTCAAAACGCACTTGAATCTCAACGTCAACTCAATATCATGAACTCAAATGTTCCTCATCAGTTTCTCCCAAGATCAAATAATCTGGTCGCTATATCCTTATTTCTCTTTCTCCCGGCAGATTTAAGGAGGATCATGTAAGACGACACTGAGACGTAAAAGAGATCTGAGCAATGAAATGCTCCTCTGATCAATGATCTCGAGGAATAAGATCCAGAAACACGCAAAAGGGAAAAAAATCACAAATCTCGGTTGTTTCTCTTAAAATTCAAAGAGATTAAATAGACATTTTTTTTGCTGCTTCTCAAATGTTTCTTTTGAGACCCCAGTAGTATCATGTGTGTCTCCTCTAAAGCTATGTCTCAATAATGTCTCAAACTGTGCTCAGATTTGATCAAAAGTCAGCGAATTCAAACTGAACATTTCTCATCCAATTCTCTCAAGATCAAATAATCTGGCAGTTATCTATGTTTTATTTCTCAACACAGATTTTAGGAGAAGATACACACACATAACCCAGAAATGAGCAATAAAACCGTCCTCTAATCGCTGATTTCTCAGCATAATATTCAGAAACAGAAATTCAGAAAGATTACAAACTTTAAACCTCTTTAATGTCTCAATTGTTTCTCCTTCATTCCAATGAAATTAAAATGTTCCTACGGAGAAAAAGACCCCTGTAATCTCACTCGTGTCTCCTCTGGATTCAGAGGAGATCTCAATAATGTCTCAAACTGAGCTCAGATTTACCAATACACCAAAGTCTGCAAAAGATCTCAGTGTAAACTCAAACATTTCTCATCAAATTCCCCTAAAATCAAATAATCCGGCTGCTTCCACATTTTCTTTTCCCCAACAGATTGTATGAGAAACATCTGAGATGATACAGAAACAGAACTGAGATATACAGAAATTATTTTCCTCTATTCGCTGATCTCTCAGCATACGCTCCAGAAACACTCAAACTGGAAATCTCTTTAAAATCTCGATGTTTCTCCACCATTTCAATGAGATTAAATGAAGACATTTCCGACTCCCCTACCTTTCAAACGTTTGCCTTGAGAAAGAGGAGATCTCAATAATGTCTCAAACTGCGCTCAGATTTACCAATACACCAAAGTCTGGAAAAGTCTCAGTGTAAACTCAAACATTTCTCATCAAATTCTCTCAAGATCAAATAATCCGGTTGCTATCAACTTTTTTATTCTCCACAGAGATTTTAGGAGAATCATCTGAGAAGACGCTCACACGTACGTGGCCATGAACTGAGCAATAAAACACTGGATTTCTCAGCATAAGATGCATAAAAAAACACAAATTAGATATCTTCAAAGTCTCGATTGTTTCTTCAGGGAGACTGTTGAAGTCTCCTGTTTCTCAGATGTTCCTCCAGACAAAAATAACCTATTATCTCACATGTGTCTCCTCTAGAGTTTCAAACGAGATCTCCACAAAGTCTCAAACTGCGCTCAGACACCACAGTCTGCCATCAGAAACCACAGTCTCAATATCTTTCTATATTTCAATATAAATTTCCTCCAAACTGACGCTCTTGAGCTTTGAAAAAGAAACCTTTGACTATAATAACATTTTACACTCTGAAAAAGATCCGATCGCATGCATTCGGACTCAACCAGCGTGTGTGTGTGTGTGTGTGTGTGTGTGTGTGATGTTTCTGTACTCACAGTGGTGTGAGGGCTGTAATCTCCTCAGTGAAGTCGTCCTCAGGGTATCTCTCTTCCTCCTCTTCCTCTGATGAAGAGCTGCAGGAGAAACACACTGCGATCTGGAAACGTGGACTGCGCAGGGATGAGATAACGTGTATGGGAAAATGAGAGAAAAGGAGGAGAGACACACATAGAAAGAGAGAGAGAGAGAGAGAATGATTGGTCTGTTGGTCCATGTGAGGGAATGTGTGTGTAGATGGAGAGAGAGAGAGAGAGAGAGAGAGAGAGAGAAAGAGAGAGAGAGAGAGAGAGAGAGAGAGAGAGAGAGAGAGAGAGAGAGAGAGAGAGAGAGAGAGAGAGAGAGAGAGAGAGAGAGAGAGAGAGAGAGAGAGAGAGAGAGAGATCTCACGTCAGAAAGATCAGGGAATGTTATTGTTTGTGTTAAGGCGACGCAGTCACACATTATTTAACTCATAGTTCTGGCTCTGGACTCTGATTGGATGAAAAAGCAACGATATATACACCAGTGTTCAAAAGTTTGGGGGCGGTAAGATTTTTGTAACATTTATAAACATATTTACTGTCACTTTTGATCAATTTAATGCATCCTTTCTGAATAAACGTATTAATTTATTTAGAAAAAATAACCAAAACTTTTACATGGTTAAGCCTTTTTTTTTTGTGATCTGGACTCTAAATATGATTCAAATCCAGCAGGTGAAAATCATGCATCTGATAATTTAATAAAGTAACAGCACAGAGAAAAAAAACACAATAAATAATAGATAAACCAGCATGAGAGAGAATGTGAGATTCCTAATCTTTCTTTCACACACACACACACACACACACACACACACACACACACACACACACACACACACACACACACACACTGCCGTGTTGTCGTCCTAAAAGCCACCAAATTCAATTAAAAAGAGGAATTGCCAATTAGAGGTGTGTTATGATCCGAGAACAATGAAGTAACCCGTGATTCATTGGCTGAAGCTCCCGGAGGGACTCGCTTCTGATAGACCAATCCATTCACACACACACACACCTGCACAAACATATGCATGTCTGCAAACACACACGCTTGGCATTCACCTCTTTCTCAGCCAAGTCTGCCAGCCTGCGGCAAGAACACGGTGAAAACACACACACGCACACACACACACACACACACACACACACACACACACACACACACACACACACACACACACACACACACACACACACACACACACACACACACACACACACACACACACACACACACACACACACACACACACACACACAATAGTAAGCCAGACGGAAATAAACCCAGGCAGACTCCTCATTCGATTCCGATCTGTGAAATAAACACATGGATATTTGGCTCGGGTTTTTTATCGCAATAATTCCCTCTCTCTCTGTTCTCCTTTATTAAATTACCCACAATGCATCTGCCTGATGAACGAGGAGCCCGATGACAGATTGAAGATCAGACTCGCGTCGATAAGGCAAAAGAGAGTTTAACCCTGTGACCCAGATGCCAACACAAACACACCGAGAGCAGATCAGTCGATATCAGTGAGGACGCCAGCATGCAGATCTCAATGTGTGCCGTTCATAATGAACACAAAAGAAGAAGATGTTTTGAAGAACTTTGGACCCCATTGGCTTACATTGTGTGGACAAAAGACACTTTATTTTCCAAACCGCTGGTCCAATGTGGGTACAGCGTAATATCATACAGGTGTAAATTCCTTTTTACTTGGTTATTAAATTGTTTAATTAAGGTTTATACATGGTTTCCATGAAGATACATGTTTTTATTACTACTGGTGCTGCCAGTTTGCTAAGTTTCAAATGATTATTAAACAGCACAAACTATGCAAAAGCAGCCCCCCTTGTGGCACTCAGTGTCCGAATTCACTCACTCGTTTTCATTCACTCCTTCAAGTGAAAGATATTAGCAGAGTAATGTAGGGAATAGTGAATGAGGGTATTATAGCGATTTCGAATACAGCCCAGGTCAACATTTACATTTTAGTATATCTTCTCAAGGGACAATACTATAGAAATGAAACTTGGATATATGTTAGGGTAGTCAATGTGCTGCTTGTATAGTAGTTTATATTTACTGTCCTCTGAAAATATCTCAACATACAGCCATAATTGTCAAAATAGCTGGCAACAAAAGTGAGTACACCCTAAGTGATAATAGCTGTACGTCGTTTAACCATGCAAAGCCACATGTCCTATTCATCATGTTCATGTTTTTGTCTGCTTGACAGGACCATACAAATTGGTGTATCTTCTATTAGAGCAGTTCAAATTTGTGCTTTGAGTACAATTCTCTCACACTGACCACTGGATGTTCAACATGGCACCTCATGGCAAAGAACTCTCTATTTATTTGAGAATTAGACTTGTTGCTCTCCACAAAGTTGACCTAGGCTATAAGAAGATTGGTAACTGAGTCACAGTACAGGCCAGGGTCATACAGAGGTTTTCCAAGACGGGTTCCACTCGTAACAGGCCTCGCAACGGTCAGTCAAATACGTTGAGTCCTCGTGCTGTGCGTCAGGTGCAGACGCTGGCTTCAAAACACAGACTCATGATCGTGCCAGCATTGCTTTAGAGGTCGCAGAAGTGGAAGGTCAGCTTGTCAGTGCTCAGACCATGCACCACACACTGCAACAAGTCAGTTTGCATGGCCGTCGTCCCAGAAGGAAGCCTCTTCTGAAGCTGGATCACAAGAAAGCCTGCAAACAGTTTGCTAAAGACAACCTGTCCAAGAGCCTGAATTACAGGAACCATGTACCTGAGGTCTGAATCTAATGAGACTTAGATAAACTTGTTTGGTCAGTCGAGCATGGTGGTGGTAGCAGCATGGCCTGGGGCTGCATGAGTGCTGCTGGTACTGGGGAGCTTCATTGAGGGAAACATGTACTGTGACATTCTGAAGCAGAACATGATGCGCTCCCTTCAGAAACTGTGCCGAGCGACATGATAACGACCCCAAACACACCGCCAAGATGACAACTGCCTTGCTGAGGAAGCTGAAGATGGAGTGGCCAAGTATTTCTCCAGACCTGAACCCTATTGAGCAGCTGTGGGGCGTCCTGAAGCGGAAGGTGGAGAAGCGCCATGTGTCTACCATCCAGCAGCTCCATGATGTCATTATGGAGGAGTGGAAGAGGGTCCCAGCAACAACCCTGTCCAGCTCTGGTGAACTCCATGCCCAGGAGGATTAAGGCAGTGCTAGATAACAATGGTGCTCACACAAAATATTGACACTTTGGACACAGTTTTGACACGTTCACTTAGGGTGTACTCACTTTTGTTGCCAGCTATTTTGACAATAATGGCTGTGTGTTGAGTTATTTTCAGAGGACAGTAAATATAAACTGCTATACAAGCAGCACAATGACTACTCTAACATATATCCAGGTTTCATTTCTATAGTATTGTCCCTTGAGAAGATATACTAAAATGTTTTCTGAAATGTGAGGGGTGTACTCACTTTTGTGAGATACTGTAGTAAAATAATACTGGTTTGGTAGGATGAGGCTGGTTCTGCTCGGTTCAGCGTGATACAAGTTGGTTCAGGCTGGGTTAAGTTGGTAAAGGGTGGTTTAGTTTGGTTCAGGCTGGGTTAAGTTGGTACAGGCTGGGTTAAGTTGGTACAGGCTGGGTTAAGTTGGTACAGGGTGGGTTAAGTTGGTACAGGGTGGTTTAGTTTGGTTCATGCTGGGTTAAGTTGGTACAGGGTGGGTTAAGTTGGTACAGGGTGGTTTAGTTTGGTTCAGGCTGGGTTAAGTTGGTACAGGCTGGGTTAAGTTGGTACAGGGTGGTTTAGTTTGGTTCAGGCTGGGTTAAGTGTATACAGGGTGGTTTAGTTTGGTTCAGGCTGGGTTAAGTGTGTACAGGGTGATTTAGTTTGGTTCAGGCTGGGTTAAGTTGGTACAGGGTGGTTTAGTTTGGTTCAGGCTGGGTTAAGTTGGTACAGGGTGGTTTAGTTTGGTTCAGGCTGGGTTAAGTTGGTACAGGCTGGGTTAAGTTGGTACAGGGTAGTTTAGTTTGGTTCAGGCTGGGTTAAGTTGGTACAGGGTAGTTTAGTTTGGTTCAGGCTGGGTTAAGTTGGTACAGGGTGGTTTAGTTTGGTACAGGCTGGGTTAAGTTGGTACAGAGTGGTTTAGTTTGGTTCAGGCTGGGTTAAGTTGGTACAGGGTGGTTTAGTTTGGTTCAGGCTGGGTTAAGTTGGTACAGGGTGGTTTAGTTTGGTACAGGCTGGGTTAAGTTGGTACAGAGTGGTTTAGTTTGGTACAGGCTGGGTTAAGTTGGTACAGGGTGGTTTAGTTTGGTTCACGCTGGGTTAAGTTGGTACAGTGTGGTTTAGTTTGGTTGAGGCTGGGTTAAGTTGGTACAGGGTGGTTTAGTTTGGTTCAGGCTGGGTTAAGTTGGTACAGTGTGGTTCAGTTTGGTTCAGGCTGGGTTAAGTGGGTACAGGGTGGTTTAGTTTTGGTTCAGGCTGGGTTAAGTGGGTACAGGGTGGTTTAGTTTGGTTCAGGCTGGGTTAAGTTGGTACAGGGTGGTTTAGTTTGGTTCAGGCTGGGTTAAGTGGGTACAGGGTGGTTTAGTTTTGGTTCAGGCTGGGTTAAGTGGGTACAGGGTGGTTTAGTTTTGGTTCAGGCTGGGTTAAGTTGGTACAGGCTGAGGTGTCGTAGAGTGACATGGGAAGCAATTACTGAGGATGACTCTGGCGAGGCCTCGGGCTGGAAGCTGTGAACCTGTCGACTGCCTCGCTCACTGACGAACACTGGCTGTACCCTGAAGCTAAAGTCTGTCTGCCTCTCTCTCTCTCACACACACACACACACACAGGGTTCTCGTGCTTCTTGACTTCTTAAGGAGCTCCTCACCCCAAACTACACTTGCAAATTCACTCATCACTTCATCTCAAACGATGCAAGATTATTTGTGTCTGGATATATACAGTGTTAGGGTGTGTTCCCACTTCGCGTCGACTAAAACAAACTCTGGTGCGATTTGTCTGTTAGTGCTGTTCATTTGAACAAAACAAGATTTTTTTTTAATGCATTTGGCAGATACTTTAATCCAAAGCGACTTATAAAAGATACACATAATATTCTTTTTTTTTTTAAATAGGGTAACACTTTACAATAAGGTTCATTAGTTAACATCAGTTAATGTATTAACTAACATGACCTAACAATGAGCAATACTTTTGTTACAGAATGTTTTCATCTTGATAATGTTAGTTAATTAAAATACAGTCGTGCATTGTTTGTAAATGTTAGTTCACACTGCATTAACTAATGTTAACGAATACAACCTTTGCTTTTAACAACTTTTTAGTAAATGTTGAAATTAATATTAACTAAGATTAATAAATGCTGTAGAAATATTGTTCATTCTTAGTTCATGTTAACTAAGATAGTTAACTAATGAACCTTACTGTAAAGTGTTACCAAAAATAGTATATAATCAATGTCGCTAAAGAGGAGGATTGACGTTTTTCCCCATGCACTTCGAGTAAAGCAATAAACTCCTGCAGACACTTTCTGGAAACACTTTCGCCACCCTCATTTACTCTTTTCCCATCCTGAGCTCATTCTGCACTGGTGTTCTTGGCTTTCAGCTGGCGGTGAGAGCTGTAAAAGCCTGCGGTCCAGGGGTCCATCAGGGCAGATTTGCCCTCTTCAGATGTCTATTTCAGGCATTAATGTCTGAATGTGAGCGGAGAGCTTTGGAGCCGCTGCCGGTGATGGTTTAGATTCACCTTTCAGGGTTTTAGGAAAATCCGTCTGAATGTTTACAACATTTGCTGCCAGTCTGTGGTGGTTTAAATCTGTTGCAGCTTACATCCATCTGTGAATGTTTAATACATGTCTACACATACTTAAATGTCCTAATTGAACTAAGGCCTAAATCCTGGCTTAATCTAAACCCTGTCTGTGAAACCAGGCCTCGGTGTAATACCAGCACTGTGTTTTTACGCTCAGTGGATGTGTGAGAAACTGACAACTGATCACAGACACTAATTACTGAAGCCTTTCATTAGGAAACAGACTCAAATGACTGATCCGTCAGATCTACAGCCAGACAGCTTTCGCTCGCTCTGTTCTCCGTGTAATGACACCTCGGCTGGCTCTCGTCTTTCATCTCACTGATGGAGTGATAGAAACAGGGCCAGATGCTGGTAAAGACCCTGACAGCTGACATTAATCACACTTACGGTCAGTCCAGTCCTCAGCATAAAGTCCAGTCCAGGCAGCAGATTATTCTGGCCAAGAACTGCCCCGCTTGACCGCTTTAGAGAACAAAAGCCAATCTGAAATCAGACTAAATTGATGAGAGTGATGCCGAAGCGAAATATACAAGTGTGCTTAAGGCAAGCATATCTTAATTATTAATAATAATATGTTTCTCAAACAAAACTTGAACTGTCCGTTAGCATTCTCATTCATCTCAAAGACAGTTTTCCCTGAAATGCACAAACTGTGACTCAGCATATTTTAAAGGGCGCCACAAGATGGCTTAAAATGATTTAAGACAAAAACAAAAAACAAACAAAAAAGACGAAACAGCTAAAATGTACACGTAAACTGTCTTATTTTAATTGGTTATCTTAATAACTATCTTTTTAATTACTATTAAAGAAGCAGCACTGGTCTTAGAAAACTTTTAAAAGTGTTATTTGTAGAATTTAATACAATTTTAGGAAGTTATGGACATTTATGTAGCGAATATAAATTGTTAAAATTTTAAATAAGAGAAAAAACTCATTGCTCATAAAAAAAACTCATTGCTCATAAAGAGTGGGGAAAAAACATTAAGTTATTGAAACTTCTAGAATTATGGAATTTAATTAATTAATTTTTTTTTTTTTTTTTGTTTAAGGTATATATTGCCATAACAAAAGTTTAAAAACAATCAAGTTTGTCATTACAGTAACACTTTACAATAAGGTCTCATTTCTACATCAAAATTTCACGTTCACACTTCAATCCAATGTGCTACTTTCTTTATGTTTCTTTGTTATTGTTTTGTGGAATTTACTAGCAATTTCTAAGTGGAAACGGTTTCAAAGCAAATCTTACCGTTTTTTTGTTTGTTTGTTTGTTTGTTTGTTTTTTAGTGTGGAAGAACCAGAAATATTTTTGTCTACATGTGGGGCATTTGAATATTTTTGTGGACAATGGGGACCTTGGAGTCAAAAGGTTGAAAACCACTGAAAAACGACATAATGACAACACAAAAACAATCACAAACCTACAAATATAAGTCCATCTCACACATTAGAAGCATACAAAAACAGAATTAACAAAATCTATAATCTGTGTTTGTTGTATGTTTGGGTGGGTTTTCACTAGTTTAGTTCCGTTTCCTGTGTTTTCTGTTAGTTTCCGTGGTTACTCATTGTTTGGTTAACGTTGACACCTGTTAGTCATTTCTTCGATGGGTTACTTTGTTCGGTTTAAGCTCTGTGTTTCTTTCCGCTTGACTGTCATTTCTCACACACGTTACCGATTGTTCTGTCCTTGTTACATGTGATTTCTGATATATATATATACCCTGAGCACTTTTGTTATCTTTGATTTTTCATTAAACTCCAACTGCTGCATCTAGATCCAGCTCTTTTTCATTCATCGCTGCAACCAAGCGTGACAGAAGAACTGACCAAAAAATGGATCTAGCAGCAGATCATGGGAACCAGTCCCTAGAGAGACACACACTGGCATTCTTGGGTCTCTACCACCTCGTCCACTACGATGACAACTGCCAGCCTTCTGGACCAGCTTGAATGCTGAGACGAGAGCGTGCTTGTCCGGACTCGAGACTCTATTAAAAAATTTGTGATTCATACATTGCTTTATCTTTTTGGATAACAGAAAATATAGCTTCGTCTGAATGAGCGTCAAAGAAGAAAGATGCCCCCCCCCCCCCCCCCCCTCATAATGGTGGTTGTTGATGATGTGAACGAGTTCATGATACAAATATTTACTTCTATTGCAGTCTAACTCTAAAAGAAAACCTTACGTAACAAGCAACCAAATTCCAATGGCAGTTTGATTCAGAAAAACCAAGAGACTCACAAACAAATGCGTCTGAACACCTGCGGACAACAGCGCATGGATCTCAAAGTGACAAACACAGGAAGAAGTGTTGGAGGATAAACTCAAAAACCGCAGAGAAACAAAAAGACAGTCGCCACACAATACCTCTTTCTCTACCGTTAATTCAAACAAGAGAGGAGCCGCAACAATAGAGAATATGAAAAATAATGTGTTTTTTTGAACATTCAAGCATGAAAACTTGTTCTAGTAGAGCCCAAAAATGAAATCAAGACTTTGTTAAAGTGCATAACAGGCCTCTTTAACGCTTGATTTGTGGATAATTGTAAGAAACGTTACGTTTTTTAAGAATGATCAGGCTGAATTTAATTACGAAGCAAATTAAGATGAAATTCTGCCCAAATGATTTAGAAATGACTGAAATTAAGACAACGCAAAAGAATGCAAACACAGATTTGACAGTGCGGTGGGAGGCAGAGGGAAGGACAGGGGAAAGAACATGAAACTCTTGAAACCGCAGAGAGCGAGAGACTATCAGACAGAGAGCGAGAGGCTGGAGCAGCGTGATCTCTGATAAAGACAGATCTGAGGTCAGACGTGTCGGAGCGAGCAGGTTCAGGCAGGAGCGAACAAGGTGAACAAGAGATAACAGATATCAGACGACAGCAGATGAATGATCGCAGTCTCAGTGTGCGTGTGGCAGCATTTCAGCACACCACTGCAATATCTTCTTTTATAAGCAATAATATACTGGCAATAAATAGTAAATGTACAGCATTCTCTTCGCTGACTGAACGTTAAGACAAAGCTGAAGCTAATATGGTGGATTTGACTCTCTGCAACACTGTTATTGAACTGAACTGAATCAACATTGAACCGACTTGAGCTGGAAAACTACACTATTGTCTAAACTATTTTTAGAGCTGCTTTACTTTTCATATTTGATGAAGTTTGCATAATGGAATCTGTTATTACAGTGAATAATATGCTTTGAATCTGTATTGTATAAAGCGCTAAAAAAGCCAATGAAAAAAATCTGAACATATCTGTCCTATTTGTGAGTACATCACTTGACGCATGCCTTTTCTTATGAATCATATCAAATGAATCAATCAGATAAATCACAGTATCAATTCATAAATCATAATCGCAATCATGCACTCTTGGGTTATGACGAAATTAGCCAAGAACGTTTTGATAACAGTTATGCATGCAATTTTGCACGGTTAGAAGAACTTAAATCTGATTAGGTGTACGTCAAATGTGTAGTTAAAGATACATGTACAAAACAAATCACAATATTTTGATAAAAAAAAATAGTTTTCTTATTGTTTAGCAAGGTTTAACCACGATTTCTGCAAAAAACAAATCCTGTAGGAAACATAGTGTGTGACCTCACTGAAACTGATTTGATCCATAAACCAGGAGAATCTATAGACACGCACACACACACACACACGTCCAAATCCCCTCTGCCCTTCACCGGATTGAGGTGAGGAATAGTCTCGGTGTTTTATGAATTTTCATGACCAGTGAGCGGCGTGGCTCATTTGGGGCGTTTGTGATTGACAGACGCAGGACTCGGGCATATTGAGCTTGATTACGGGCGGGAAAACCTTCCAGACGATGAATATTCAACGGCACCTGTCGGAACGCAGCTGAAACAATACCTGAGTTTCCCCAACCGAACCTGTTCAGGACTCGTTTTGAGAACTGATGTGAGGGAGTGATCGCAGACTAGAGAGAGAAAGAGTGAGAGATTACGGTAACAAACCGTATAAGGCCAGTCTTGAGGAATCCAGTCATAAAAATGGAACATTTGGATGAATAGATCAAAAGTAGGGCTGTACACTTAATCAAATGGCGATATGGACTAGTGTCTGTGAAAATTAAACCGCAAAACGATAAAAAAACTACTGTAAGATACACACAGAAGCTCACCGGTCTTCACAAAAACCCACCCAAAACAAAATTGGTTTAACTTGACACATTGACAAAGTATTTTCTCAAAGTCATAAAAAAATATTAGTTACAATACGGTTTATTAAAACAGATTTTAAGGAATGTTGCACAATTTCTGTCCCTCGTTTAAACAATAAACCTCTGTTGTTCTACTATTATGTTAAAACGTTTAATTTTATTGCATTTTAAAAGATTAATTAATTAAATTGATAAACCTTTAGGCGATCATTTTATCACCGTTTAAAAAAATATTTTATACTTTTTGAAAATAGTATTTTGTATTAAATCGCAAAACACAGAATAATAAACAAACAACATAGAATTACTGAGAAAAAAACAAACATTTTAGGGCACTTTTAGTGATAAAATTTTAATTATTAAACTGTTGAATTCAATTTGTCGTATACGTACTTACAATTTAATTAAACCATTAAAATGGAATCCAGATCAATTAAAACGGAAAACATAGAATTTGGGAAAAAATGTAAAAAGATTTCATATAAGGTCCTGTGAAACCGTGTGAAATCGTGTTCATTTGCATCAGATCACCAGATTCCTGCAACAAAAGTGCAACGGTGGACTTTTTCAACAATCTTGGTTCCCTAAGTATTTTTCCCATTCATTTTTCCGACAGTGAGTCTTTGAAGGCATTATAAGCCATTAACCAAACCACTCAGCTACGGGGTTAATCATAACATTACAAACTTTGATTTAATGCAAAAGGTATTTTTTGAAAATCAGGCAAATGTGACAAGACTTTATAGTGAAAGTCTGCAGAACAGTGTTAATTTTGTCAGCAAATTTTGATTTAGTTTTAGTCTTAGTCTTTTGACTAAAATGGCATTTAGTTTTAGTCATATTTTAGTCATCTGAATTGTTTTAGTTTTAGTCTAGTTTTAGTCGACGAAATACAATAACATTTTAGTCGACTAAATCTACAGTAGATTTAGTCGACTAAAATATAATGGGTTTAGTTAAATTGTAATGCGTTAATTTAGAATTTCTCTAAAATTTCCAAACCCATATACTCCCGGAGAAAACATCTATTAACCTATTAATATGAATGATTTTTAAGTTTGAACATGCAATACAGATACAGATTTAACTGCTGTTACTTAAAAAATATCTTAAAATTAAATAAAACCACTTTTCCTAAAGTACAACACAGTCTTCTTTACAATGAATGATATGCATTCCTTATAACTACTTGCATATACATCATTCTTTATTCTTTCAAGCAGACATATTTATTTGTATGAATTCAATATAATTAATCTTTATTAAAGCTATTAACAAACAGTGAATGCTTTTCTCTTTTTCTTTTGTTGCTTGATCAAAATTAAGGACACGGACCGCATTATGTTTATTGCCACTGTCACTTTAAGACGTCGGATCCTGTCCAATGACATGCGGATACAATTGCACTGATGCACATCCGATACACTCACAGTTTAAGACATAACCAGCATAGTTTACATGAATACTCTCTAAAACGGACATTTAGACATACTGTTGTGTGTATTTGTCCATTCAGACACGAAAGAGAGCTCAATTCAGTAGCCTACTCGCGCGCTGTGTATTGTGCATGACTGCACGCTTCGGGTTAGGTGTGTGCGCACAGAAAACCGCACCGAATAGAACTCTTTTTTGCATCGTCACTCTTATTCAGATCTATATGTCTGCTCTACTCATTCTCCCAGACGTTCACATTTTTTAACGTTTTATGACCGCGGGGTAGATCACGTTACAGTAGCCTACAAATGTGCGCATCTATCACACACGCTCAGGACATCAGTTCTGACGGATCGCTTCCCAAATCGTCACTATCTAACATTTTCGTCTAGTTTTTATTCGTTGACGAAAATGTCAATAGATTTTCGTCATAGTCTTTGTCATTCAAAACTAGGTTTTATTTAGTTATCGTCTCGTTTTCGTCTGTGAAAAAATGTCGTTGACGAATAATTTTCGTCGTTATTTTCGTCAACGAAATTAACACTGCTGCAGAAGACTAGATGGATGCTGATAGACTGCCAATGCTCTCTCTCTCTCTCTCTGAAAGCACATGCACAACTTCATTTTCGGTGGACCCTGAGTCATGTAATAGAATCTGTCAGGCATAATGGTGTGTTTTTAGAGGTGAGTTACAGTGATCTTTCCTCTCTTCAGGAGTCTTTCTGTTTCACATGCACGTTACACTGATCACAGCCGCCTGAACACTGTGTGAAATGAATTTCATGGTCATGCATTATAGTGTGCGGCCATTGAGCTGCCGGCACAGAGAGTCTAGACCAGCAGGAATGACTGACGGACAGAATTACATTCCACATCACTGACTCTCACCAAACCTGTCAAGAACTCATATATACACCCCAAAACCACATGGAAGACTTTATATGGTCTTTTTTTTAGTGTCAGGTTTTGTTATTTTGTTCTTCTTTTTTTACGCAGCAATGTTTTAACGACAACTAAAGACATTTTACCTTCACACTTAAAAAACTTAAGTTCAGTTGCTGCATTAAAACTAGTTTTTGATCACCAAAATGACATATTTAAGCATTTTTTATATGCTTTATGCATTAAAATAGCTTGAATGTCACTTTTTTAGTGTAACCCATGCCTCATTTAGTATACGTGGTTCTATGAATATGCAAATGAGCCCCGCCTCCACTCACTCACTCAGCTCAGAGATCCACTGGTTGACGATCACACGTTGATCTGATTGGTTACAAGGTAGTTTGTGGCGTCAGAAACACCAGCGATTTCAAACCGTGTTTTTGAGACTGTCTTTGATTCACTGCAGTTTTAAGGAGGAAATACTCAGCAATGCTGTCGACTTATGAATTTGCACATGGTTTGACTTAAAGCATATTAAAAACACCACATAGACATATAAACAACATTAAAAGCTGGATTTTTTTTAACAGACAACACAGGGTTTGGGTTTGTTATGAGGTCAATGTGTGTACGCCTCCTAACTATCTCTGCCCTCTTTCACAAAAAATAAATAAACAAAAAAACAACCAAATAAAGCAAAACCCTCTTAAAGTTACAGTGGTCTTTCTATCTCTCTCACTCTCTCTCTCTCTCTCTCACTCACACACACACTGAACTGAAACTTTACTTTAAAAGCCACATGAAACACAGCAATTTTTCAAAGCGTAATCGCAGGGTACATCGGCAGGACGTTCCTCCAGCTGATGTCATGGAAGCGGGAACAGATCTCTCCGTAACGAAGACCGCGGTGTTTAATGAATGGTGCCCTCGGCGGGCGTTCGAGCCCTTGATCGCAGCGCGCTTGTTTTTGCTCCCTGCGGGTGTCATGGCAACCTGCCGATGAATAAAGGTGCCCTCTCTGATCGAGAGAAGAAAGACAGAGGTGATGCGGTTATTGTTTCCAGTGTGAGACCATCATTTGAAATCATTAGTGACGGGGGCAGCGCTGACGGACCCCGTGTTCGGTTCACCTTGAGTGGGAGGGAGCGAGAGGGACCCTGGTGACCAGGAAAGGGCGGACGGTGGCTGGAAATGGATTTTTTTTATTTTACCATTCCCGTTCCCCATCTCTCTTTCCGTATTCCACTCAGTGGGCGCCCGGGGGGCTGTAACCCTGAGAATCCGCGTTAGGAGCGCCAAAGTCACCATTAATATAAAGCACCGGGGCGTATCCTAACCCCGACACCCCGCCAGCCTCTGGGGTTTCCTGCGGGCCTCTCAGAAAAACTTTTAGAAAGTGACCTCTGCTCAAAGTCAGGCTGTGTATCTCAAGTATGGTGACGATGATGTGCCGGAGCTTGAAAAGACAAGTCTCCTTCTTTGTTGTTTAATGTTTAATGACTGCTATAGATGCATGGGCTTCCATTTCCCTGCGTTCGTAGTGTGCACTACGTCACTTGACACGATTAATTCAAGTGCAATTAAACATTATATCACATTAAACATACAACACCTTTCAGTGTTAATTTCGTTGACGAAAATAACGACGAAAATTATTCGTCAACGACATTTTTTCACAGACGAAAACGAGACGATAACTAAATAAAACCTAGTTTTGAATGACAAAGACTATGACGAAAATCTATTGACATTTTCGTCAACGAATAAAAACTAGACGAAAATGTTAGATAGTGACGATTTGGGAAGCGATCCGTCAGAACTGATGTCCTGCGTGTGTGGTAGATGCGCACATTTGTAGGCTACTGTAACGTGATCTACCCCGCGGTCATAAAACGTTAAAAAATGTGAACGTCTGGGAGAATGAGTAGAGCAGACATATAGATCTCTGAATAAGAGTGACGATGCAAAAAAGAGCTCTATTCGGTGCGGTTTTCTGTGCGCACACACCTAACCCGAAGCGTGCAGTCATGCACAATACACCTACAGCGCGCGAGTAGGCTACTGAATTGAGCTCTCTTTCGTGTCTGAATGGAGAAATACACAACAGTATGTCTAAATGTCCTTTTTGGAGAGTATTCATGTAAACTATGCTGGTTATGTCTTAAACTGTGAGTGTGTCGGATGTGCATCAGTGCAATTGTATCCGCATGTCATTGGACATGATCCGACGTCTTAAAGTGACAGTGGCAATAAACCTAATGCGGTCCGTGTCCTTAATTTTGATCAAGCAACAAAAGAAAAAGAGAAAAGCATTCACTGTTTGTTAATAGCTTTAATAAGGATTAATTATATTTAATTCATACAAATAAATATGTCTGCTTGAAAGAATAAAGAATGATGTGTAAGTAGTTACCATTTACCATTTACCATAAGGAATGAATATATCATTCATTGTAAAGAAGACTGTGTTGTACTTTAGGAAAAGTGGTTTTATTTCATTTTAAGATATTTTTTAAGTAACAGCCGTTAAATCTGTATCTGTATTGCATGTTCAAACTTAAAAATCATTCATATTAATAGGTTAATAGATGTTTTCTCCGGGAGTATATGGGTTTGGAAATTTTAGAGAAATTCTAAATTAACGCATTACAATTGAACTAAACCCATTATATTTTAGTCGACTAAATCTACTGTAGATTTAGTCGACTAAAATGTTGTTGTATTTCGTCGACTAAAACTAGACTAAAACTAAAACAATTCAGATGACTAAAATATGACTAAAACTAAATGGCATTTTAGTCAAAAGACTAAGACTAAAACTAAATCAAAATTTGCTGACAAAATTAACACTGACACCTTTGCATTAATGAGTTAGCAATAGCCTGCTGTAACACTGTAAAAAGCTGCTTGCCTCCTGATATGGAAATAAACGTATACACACATACTACACATTCAAATATTAGAGGCATGTGTTACACAATTAAGAAACATTACAGAAAACGTGTCAATGTTATGTCCTAATGCTGTGATTAATATACTGGGAATAGTGATATCTATTAGGCCACATGTACATTACATGGTTCAAGGGAACCAATTGTGCAGGAAAAAAGCACATGGATTCTGATATTCCAGCCCGTTCTCATCCCAAGGCGTCATACAGGTGACACCATATGACATTTCGTCGAAATCTTACGCACATGGCATCCTTTAGCGTCAATATGAGACGCTGATCCCAAGGCGTCATAACCGTACCCTATACCCCAGACCAAAACCTACCCATAACAGTGCGTGTTATATTGACGCTAAAGGATGCCATGTGCGTAAGATTTCGACGAAATGTCATATGGCGTCACCTATATGACGCCAAAGGATGAGAATGTGTTGGATATTCTCAGATTCTCGGAAATAAATCTGATATGAATCGGATACGTGCATTTGCGTCATTGAAAAAGGGACGGTGGCGAGTGACGTCGACTCAAGTGGATCACATGACTCTTTTCAATGGCGCAATGGAGGACGAAGGCTCTACCAATGTTTTGCTAACCTTTAAAGATGGTGCGGAAAGCAAAACTTGTATTATCATTTCATCTGCGTCTGTTGCAAATCACGCCGTTTTACTTCCTTTTCAGCCAGAGCTTTAAGGCATAAAGACCTGCAGTGTAAATGTGGCCTTAGTTACCCTAATCCGCCACAGAAGACCGTCTTCTCTCCGTCTATTGACCTAATGAGGGAACATTACGGGAAGAGCTCTACACTGTAAAAAATTGCTGTAAAAAAACGGCCACATTTTGACAGTAACATGCTGTTTTCCATTAAAACAGCAATATACCGTTAAAAAAATGCATTCTGGGTGATATGTCGTTTTCAAGAAAGTAGCCTACAGGAATATACTGTGAATTAACAGAGCTAAAAGTCGACACTCAGAGGCTGTGTTCCAAATCACACCCTATACCCTCATTCACTATTCCCCATTAGTTCACTAATATAGTCCACTTGACTGAGTGAATAATTACATAGTTAATTAAGTTCAATTTCGAAGTTAATTCAGACACTGATGAACACCTGCTGTTAACAAGCAGAATCACTGAAGGAAAGAGGAACAAGAACAGCAAAAAAGATCAAATCAACTGAAGAAAAAAGACATTAAATCTCTGAAGATCTTAGCAGAGGAGGATTAAACAACTCCACAAACAGCATTACCACCTTCACTTATTACTGACCAGATTTACTTTATTTCTGGCAGACGTCTACAGAAGGTCTTATTAAAAGGTGACAGAGGTTTAATGTCATTTTATTTTCATTTTATGTTACCATGATGGTGTGCAGTGTTTGCTTTAGTTGGGCTCTTGACCCTTGACTCTTGAACATTAGTTTCTATTTGGCTTTGATAGCTGTGTCTTACATTTGCTATTGCAAAAAAGCTGAAAGAAAACCGTATTAGATGACAGTGACTATTTGTTAATGGTCACAATCATCATCTAGTGGTCCGATGCACTGATCTTTTTATTGTCTAAAGTATTTATTTGGGTGACATTTTGTATATATGATTATAGTATCACTGTGATTTTACATATCGAGATCTATCTGAGTTTTGACAACCAGAAAATATGAAGGATTTTAAAAAGAGAATTCTCAGAATATTTTTTTTGTATATTATCAGACAGACACACACAAACATCAAGAATCGGCATATGAATCTCAACAATGGTGACAATCAAAAAAGTGTCATGCTGTAATGCATGTTGGGTACCAGCATAGTACAAAAAAAATTATGCATGACTCCCAGCATGCATTGCGGCATTAATAAATTATGCATTGTCTGGTTATTTTCTTTAATGTTTACTTTTTGCTTTTTTTTTTTTTTTTGCTGTTGGTTTTGTGTTGACTTTAAGTAGTGTGTTTTGTGATGTTCAGATTGGATGTTATCTTTTTTGTTGATTGTCACCATTGTTGAGAGTCATTGGCTGATTCTTGGTGTTTGTGTGTGTCTACCTGAAACCGCAGTTAAATTTTTTTTAGTGAATAATGAGTTTAATAATCCTTCATAACTGATTGTGTAGGGTGCTTGATCTTTTGCTGTAGTTTCACTGTGCAGTAATATAAAATTAATCTGTATTAAAAAAAAATTGATAAGTGATTAGACTCTGGACCAGGGGTGCGTTTCCCGAAAGCATCGTTAGCCAACTATGGTCGCAAGTTCCGTCGTTACCAATAAAGTTCAATGCGAATTGCGACCAACTTGCGACCATAGTTGGCTAACGATGCTTTCGGGAAACGCACCCCAGATCGATGATCCAAACATTATCATGTGATGATGAAATATTCAAAACATAACCAGCAACACCTGATCTAATTTTTGTTGGCTTGGTTTCTGCTACAACAAATGTGTCTTAATAACACAGTTACAGCAACCAAAGAGATACTAATGTTAAAGTCAAGGGTCAAGAGCCCAACTAAAGCCAACACTGATCTCCATAATGGTAACATCAAATGAAACAAAACAACATCTAAACCTCTGTTAATTCTCAATAGGAATTGCTGTAGACGTATATGAAAATTAAATAAAGTCAATCTGGTTAGTAATAAGTGAAGCTGGTAAAGTTATTTTTTAGGGTTGTTTAATCCTCCTCTGCTGAGATCTTTAGAGATTTAATGTCTTCTGTGGCTGAAGTCAGTTGTAGTTCTTGTATTTCGCTTTTTTATATTCTTGTTGTTCCTCTGTCCTTCAGTGATTCTGCTTGTTAACATCAGGTGTTCATCACTAATGCTCAATCATCAGTTAATTAATCACTGAATTATATCATTAACTTCAACACTGCTTCAGTGTTACTCCAACACTCTGTAGTGTGGACACACAAGTGTTCTTTAAAACTGAAGTGGGGTTGAAAGGGTTAAAAGTGTCAAATAAAAAAAAAACAGAATGAAGCATAATTTAACGGTAATCAACTGTAAATTAATTTATGGCATAAAACTGTAGAAAAACAGCAATTTACTGGCAACCACAGCTGCCAGTAGATTACCGTAAAAGCAAAGAAAAACAGTAATATACTGTAAAACCTAACAGTCAGATTTACTAAACAAAAGAAGTTAATTTCACTGAAATATTAGTAAACGTTTATAGAAAAAAGTTATGCAAAGTCAATACCTGATAAGGAGAGTAAATATTAAACTGAAGTGTTTTATGTGTTTTGCACAAGATGATATAGGAGAGATCTGTTAGTTTAATGAATTAGTTGTGTGTGTCACCATTGTGCTGGAGAGTAGAGCCTGTGCTTAAGTCAAAGATGAGCAGAGAAACACTGATGTTATGCTGCCGGTTGCTTTAATTAAAAGCAGTAACTGTGTATTGCTGATCCAGTGACAATTTAAGTTGCTAAGTACTTTAGCACATACATGTATGCTAATGTTCGCTAAATGCGAACTGCAAAGATTTGAGTTAAAGTCATGTTTTTAATTAATTTACTATTACACATTAGGTGTTTGCAGTTTAATATTAAGAGATATTAGTTTTCAGTGGACTCAAATGAAGTAACTTCACAGTACTATCAGTATAAATACTAGTTTTTAAACTCGAACTGTTTGAAGCAATCGGTTTCCCAAATGATATGAGTTACCTTCCATGGTATTTTTACGGTAACATACTGTAAAAAAGGAGAGCTGTATATTAACGGTAGAGGGCTGTAAATTAACAGTACATTGCTGGCAACCACAGCTGCCAGTAGATTACCGTTATTTTACAGCACAATTTGTTACAGTGTAGACAGACGGGATTTAAACTGTCGGCTGAAGACCCAAGTTTGGTTTGAAGACGGGAAACGCACCAATCCCAATGTTCTCTCCCCGTTCCTGATTTCTAACACACACTCACAGCGTTCGGCTGGTCTTGTGTCTGTCAGAGCAGAAACTAAAGCTGATGTTCTCTGTGTGTTTTCCGTCGTCTCCGGTCGTGTTCATATGTAAATTACGTGAGTTTATTTTGTCCATTAGATCGTAAGATCTGAAAACACACACATTCACCCACACACAGACCCTCCCCTCGAAGAAACCAGGACAGAAGTGGCTGAAAGTGGACAAAAGAGACGGATTAAAACACCAGGTGTGAGCGGGAATGTGTCTCCCTCGTCCACTTGTGATCCGATCCACCAAAACACATCTTAACACCAGGTGTAAACAAGATGTCAAATTATATTGTTTTCAATAAAATCCTGCATATCTTAAGGAAGCTTGTTTCTGCCACTGAATAAAAATAATAATAATAATAATTGCGACTTTTTATCTCACAATTCTGACTTTTTTTCTCACAATTGCGAGTTTACATCTCGCAATTCTGACTTTATAACACATAATTGCGAGTTTAT
Organism: Rhinichthys klamathensis goyatoka; assembly: GCF_029890125.1. NCBI lineage: Eukaryota > Metazoa > Chordata > Actinopteri > Cypriniformes > Leuciscidae > Rhinichthys > Rhinichthys klamathensis. The sequence goes on along the minus strand of NW_026607059.1, from coordinate 218,232 downwards.
ATCTCGAAATTCTGACATCTTTTCTCAGAATTGTGAGATATAAGCTCGCAATTGCGAGTTATCAGGCCAATTCTAAGGGGGAAAAAAGACAACTTTTTTCCCCTCAGAATAGTTTATATCTCACATTTCTGACTTTATATCTCGCAATTCTGACTTTATAACACGCAATTGCGACTTTATATCAATCAATTCTGACTTTATATCTCGCAATTCTGACTTTATAACACGCTATTCTGACTTTATATCTTGCAATTCTGACTTTATATCTCGCAATTCTGACTTTATATCACGCAATTGCGACTTTTTTTCACGCAATTCTGACTTTATATCTCGCAATTCTGACTCTATAACCTGCAATTGCGACTTTATATCAATCAATTCTGACTTTATATCTCGCAATTCTGACTTTATATCTCGCAATTCTGACTCTATAACCTGCAATTGCGACTTTATATCAATCAATTCTGACTTTATATCTCGCAATTGCGACTTTTTTTCACGCAATTCTGACTTTATATCTCGCAATTCTGACTCTATAACCTGCAATTGCGACGTTATATCAATCAATTCTGACTTTATATCTCGCAATTCTGACTTTATATCTCGCAATTCTGACTCTATAACCTGCAATTGCGACTTTATATCAATCAATTCTGAGTTTATATCTCGCAATTCTGACTTTATATCTCGCAATACTGACTTTATAACACGCAATTGCGACTTTTTTCACGCAATTCTGACTTTATATCTCGCAATTCTGACTTTATATCACACAATTCTGACTTTATATCACGCAATTGCGACTTTATATCAATCAATTCTGACTTTATATCTAGCAATTCTGACTTTATAACACGCAATTCTGACTTTATATCTCGCAATTCTGACTTTATATCTCGCAATTATGACTTTATATCTCGCAATTATGACTTTATGGGCCCTATTTTAACGATCTGAAACGCAAGTGTCAAAGCGCAAAGCGCAAGTAACTTTGTGGGCGGATCCCGGCGCTGTTGCTATTTTCCCGGCGGGATAAATGCCTCTTGCGCCTGGCGTAAATCTAAAAGGGGTTGGTCTGAAGTAGCTTCATTATTCATAGGTGTGGTTTGGGCGTAACGTGAAATAAACCAATCAGAGCGTCATCCAACATACCCTTTAAGAGCAGGTGCGCATGTTGCATGGCGGATTGCTATTATAACGTCGGATTTACCAGGCGTGCACCAGGAGCGGTTCACAGCCGAGGAGACCGACGTTCTTGTCAGGGCCGTGAAAGACAGAGAAGTGACGTTGTATGGGGATGGGAGAAACCCACCCAAAACAGCGTCGGTTAAACAGGCGTGGGAGGAAAAAAAACGACATTTTTTACATCTTCATGGACACCACAATGATTTCCCTCATGTGTTAATATTTTTCCTTGTTATAATGTATGATTTGCAAAAATAAAAACTGCTGCATATGTGTTGATGAGAGAATCAAAGTGTATGCGCGTTGTGCACCCGCTACATTATGGCCAAGCATGCGCGCTTAAAATAGCATAATGAACAACGCGCAACGCGCCACTGACTTTAGACTAGGTTTTTTCTGGTCAGTGGCGCAATTGTTTTATAGAACAGCAAAATAGCATGAGGGAAAGTTTGCGCCGGAACACGCCTCCTCTTTGCGCTGAACCCCCCGGGGAGCGCAAGTGTATTTCTTAGTTAACCGACGTGTGTCTGTGGAGGGAAAAGTCCGCTTTGCGCGGGTGCAAAATAGGAATGATACATGCGTCAGTGTACAAAGTCATTTGTGCCGGGTGCAAGATAGGGCCCTATATCTCGCAATTATGACTTTATATCTCGCAATTATGACTTTATATCACGCAATTGCGACTTTATATCAATCAATTCTGACTTTACAACACGCAATTGCGACTTTATATCAATCAATTCTGACTTTATATCACACAATTCTGACTTTATATCACGCAATTGCGACTTTATAACACGCAATTCTGACTTTATATCTCGCAATTCTGACTTTATATCTCGCAATTATGACTTTATATCTCGCAATTCTGACTTTACAACACGCAATTGCGACTTTATATCATGCAATTCTGACTTTACAACACGCAATTGCGACTTTATATCAATCAATTCTGACTTTCTATCTCGCAATTCTGACTTTATAACACACAATTGCGACTTTATATCATGCAATTCTCACTTTATATCTCGCAATTCTGACTTTATATCTCCCAATTCTGACTTTATAACCTGCAATTGCGACTTTATATCAATCAATTATGACTTTATATCTAGCAATTCTGACTTTATATCTCGCAATTCTGACTTTATAACACGCAATTGCGACTTTTTTCACCCAATTCTGACTTTATATCTCGCAATTCTGACTTTATATCACACAATTCTGACTTTATATCACACAATTCTGACTTTATATCACGCAATTCCGACTTTATATCAATCAATTCTGACTTTATATCACGCAATTCTGACTTTATATCTCGCAATTCTGACTTTATATCTCGCAATTCTGATTTTACAACACGCAATTGCGACTTTATATCAATCAATTCTGACTTTATATCTCGCAATTCCGACTTTATATCAATCAATTCTGACTTTATATCACGCAATTCTGACTTTATATCTCGCAATTCTGACTTTATATCTCGCAATTCTGACTTTATAACACGCAATTGCGACTTTTTTCACGCAATTCTGACTTTATATCTCGCAATTCTGACTTTATATCACACAATTCTGACTTTATATCACACAATTCTGACTTTATATCACGCAATTCCGACTTTATATCAATCAATTCTGACTTTATATCACGCAATTCTGACTTTATATTCGCAATTCTGACTTTATATCATCTCGCAATTCTGATTTTACAACACGCAATTGCGACTTTATATCAATCAATTCTGACTTTATATCTCGCAATTCTGACTTTATATCTCGCAATTCTGACTTTATAACACGCAATTGCGACTTTTTTTCACGCAATTCTGACTTTATATCTCGCAATTCTGACTTTATATCACACAATTCTGACTTTATATCACGCAATTGCGACTTTATATCACGCAATTCTGACTTTATAACCTGCAATTGTGACTTTATTTCACACAATTTTGACTTTGTTTCTCACAATTCTGACTTTATAACTCGCAATTGCGACTTTATATCACGCAATTCTGACTTTATAACCTGCAAATAGTGACTTTATATCAACCGATTTTGACTTTATAACACCCAATTCTGACTTTATAGCTCGCAATTCTGAGAAATAAAGTCAGAATTGCAAGATGTAAACTCGCAATTGTGAGAAAAAAAGTCAGAATTGCGAAATTAAAAACTTGCATAATACCTAATCCAATTGAACTAGCAAAATATTGTGGAAAGAGCAGCAAATCCTTCACGTGTGTTCTTCTGAAAACCTCTACACGTCCTTCAGCTTGGTGTGAAAATGCTTCTGTCTGACCCAGAGATGTTTGGTCAGCTCCTGTCTGCGGTCTCCTGAACCCAGAGCACATCTCGTGTTTGATGACCTCGAGAGACAGAGCAAGGCCTCAGACAGCCGCAGGAGGACGTCTTTACACCTTTAGCCGAAGGAAAAGCACACAAAAACGAGGAGAAGACGAATAAAGAGGGCGACATCTCTGAACTCATACGGGACCTTATTACACACACAAATCTCGCTGCAATTTTCACACAAGCTCCCAAAGCGCAAGACCTGGATGTTGGAGAAATAGAGCTGATGCAAAGGGGAGAAAGGTTTTAGCAGGGTGAAACTTGCTCAAAACTTTCTTGAACAAAATAAAAAAAACTTAATTCTGAAAGGCACAAAAAAAACGATCGAATTTGACAGTGATTTACAAACAGAAGATGTTCATTTTCAACTTGAGACTGTTTTTGTTGAATTTTGACCAAGAATTTTGTTACATTACCAATATAAAATGGGTTTAAAACAGGTCTGACAACTCTCTCATGCAATTGACACTGTTATGACACTCTTACGCCACATATTCTCTCAGCTTTCAAATTTTGTACGTTTTATCGCGAAATTCAAACAATAAATACCATTTTGGCGCTCTTAATGTAACATGACAGAAACTTCTCAGTTCCAGTGGCACGTGAACTGATCATCTCTTCCTCTTTACTACTAGTTATAGTACAAAATAAACATGAATGAACATCAGTGGGTTGAAAGAACCAGTACAGCTTACTAAAATGTGTTTCAACCACGGATAATGTTACATGATTTTCCTAGAAAAGCCGTTCCATAAACTGTATAGTTTATTGAGAGCATTTTGCCAAAAGAGCACTGTATAATAGTTATTATTGTAATATTATTTTTATTATTATAAAAACGGCCTTATATGCAATTGTGTACAAATCAGTCGTTAATTAACCTTTGGGTTCCCTATAGAGTTTACAACATTAGTTGAGAAATACATTTTTCCTTAAGAAAATGTAAAGTCCCTCTGAGGTGAAAATCCAGTTTTTAATGTTGTTTATATGTCTATGTGGTGTTTTTAATATGCTTTAAGACAAACCATGTGCAAATTTATAAGTCGACAGCATTGCTGAGTATTTTCTCCTTAAAACTGCAGTGAATCAAAGACAGTCTCAAAAACACGGTTTGAAATCGCTGGTGTTTCTGACGTCACAAACTACCTGGTAACCAATCAGATCAACGTGTGATCGTCAACCAGTGGATCTCTGAGCTGAGTGAGTGAGTGAGTGGAGGCGGGGCTCATTTGCATATTCATAGAACCGCGAATACTAAATGAGGCGAGGGTGTAGAGTTACATTCAAGCTGTTTTAAGGCATGAAGAATTTATTTTCAAGGAAAAAACGTTTAAATGTGTAATTTTGGTGATAAAAGATGCGTTTTAAGGGATACACTTATTGACTATAGACTAGAGGGACTTTAAAATGTAGGCTATGGTATATATCCAAATGAATCGATATTGAATCGAGCTGATGAATCGAAACGCCCTTTCTCGCTCCAAGCTGAACTCAAAAGTTGGCAGCCCTGGTTTAAAATGTGTTTTTTTAATTCTCCACAATGTTTTGAAATCAAAAGAGGATGTTCAATGAACAGATCGAGCCAAAAAAAATCCATTTGAAGAAATAAAAAAAAGAAGAAATGCACTCTATGTTTGATTTAATCATCTGTAGCTTATTAAAGATGTGAATGACAAAAGGGTAAATCAAGAGCTTCCATCTTCACTTCAACCCTAATGGAGACCGTCCCCAAAAAACAAGAGTGTTTTTCAGTCAGATAAAGAAGCTTTTCAAAGCGCAGCAGGACTGAAGGTCGCCGGCAAAGGCAAAGCAGGGAGAAATGACTGCGACGATGCGCCCACGGGGAAAACTCATCTGAGCGCGTGTTGTTCTTCATTGTAGATCCCGAAGGGAAAAGCCAACAGAAAACACTCTCTCTCTCTCTCTGGGCTGAACATGTGCTCTTTATACTGACACTGTGACTTTATTGAAAGCCTTTGGAATACGCTTTCTTCTGCTAATAAAGGAACACAATACAGAGACATTGAGGCGGGTTTGTGTTCATTTGCAGAGAGCAACGTGAAAATAGAAATGTTTGCGGGATATTGCAAAACATACACACAGGGATTGGACCTCAGAGATTATTCAAGAGATTGAATTGATTGATTTCATGTTAAAGAAAGCCGGTTGTTGCTTAATTACACACCGGAGGAAACTTGAACGCGAGTGTTTTGTTAATATCCTAACAAAAAAACTAAGACACATACTGTATTTTAAACAAGTATGCAAATGCTTGGCCAACAAATTGCTAGCATGCATTTGCATTGTACATATTCAATGAGCATTTTCACACAAGCATTTTCATTCTTATTCATGCTAATGAATAACTGACTTAATAAATAACTGATAATTAATGCAAGCTATTGGGAAACTGTAATGCTGTCAGTGCATTCAATGTTAAAAACACTCTTTTTCATATATGTCTAATAAACTTTAGGCTATAGTTTGTAAACCCATGTGCATGTTTGGCTTTTGGTTTTCATTTATGAAGTGTCAACGTTTCTTTTCATTGATTATCCAAAAAATAGCCATTACAGCAAGATTGATTAATATATAAACAATTTTCCCGTTGAATTTCCAGCTAAAATAACTATGTTGTGATATACTCTGACAGTTCAAATGTTTGTAATAATTAAGATTTTTTAATGTTTTTGAACAAAGTCTCTTCTGCTCATCAAGGCTGTATTTATTTGATCAAAAATACAGAAAGAAATTTAATATTGCACAAAAAATATGACATTTTTAAATAACTGTTTTCTATGTGAATATACTGTCAAATGTTTTGTTTTTTTCAGTGATCAAATATGAATTTTCAGCATCATAACTCCAGTCTTCAGTGTCACATGATCCTTCAGAAATCACTCTAATATGATGATCTGACGTTCAGTTATTGTCAATTATTACTGGTGCTCAATTCTTAATAATGGTTCTTATTATTATCAATGTTGAAAACAGTTTGTAAAACTGCTAATAATCCATCATAAATGTTTCTTGAGCATCAAATCATCATATTAGACTGATTTCTGAAGGATCATGTGACACTGAAGACTGGAGGAATGATGCTGAACATTACATTTGAACATATATTACTGATTTTACTGTATTTTTGATCAAATAAATGCAGTCTTGTTGAGCAGAAGAGACGTCTTTCACAAACATTAAGCAATTTGAATCATTCCAAACATTTGAGCTATTGTTATTTCGAAGTAAAAGTACTCCTACCGTTACTCGGGACAAGTTTTGTGGTCGAGGAACGGCTGCGCTCTCATCAGGCCTTGTACGATCCTCTGAAGACTCGTTCACTGAAAGCTGCATCGTCCTTGTCCTGGAAAGAGCCATAAACTTAATGTCACCAGACACTCTTGAAACCAGAGCAAAGAATCATGGGACTCTTTTTACTTTCTTTTATGTCTGTGTGTGTCCTTCATGTCCATCTGTAGCTCAGACTCATCACACACACTTTTTGAATCCTCCGTTCAGCTTTTTGCCTTTAAGCGTCTCTTGAGATCCGAGTCCTTGGTACTGAAACAAAAGCTGCCCGTGTCTCTGTGGATGTAATAGACCGTCTCATAAAGAGCGTTTCTCTTTACGGAAAAAGGAAATGGCATCTCCTGACTTGAATTGAGTCCCTTTGTAACTCCATCAGAAGTCTTTCAGAAACATCCATCATGCTGAAATAAAGTAAGTAAGTAAGCTTTATTTCTATAGCACCTTTCACAGACAGAAGGCCACAAAGTGCTTCACAACAGAAAATGTACATCAAAATATACACATATTATAAAAGGCCAAGACAATACAAGATCATACCAACCCAAAAGTAGCTCATTTGAAACCTGAACAAATAGATGAGTCTTTAGTTGAAATCAGTCCTGCATCACCTTCTCCTGTTGTTTATTACTGAGAGTCTAAGGCCTGAGATTTATGCGAGTAACTATAGCCTGGGAAAACCCAGACAACTTCCGGCAAATTTAGATTTGCTCTGAAAGTTAGTCTGGCAAAGAGCTCATTCCAGCTCATTTCCAATCCGTCGAAATCGCGGCACCAATCAGAAACGTTGGGGCGGGCTTTACACGATGACGACAGCGCTGGGATTTTGAAGCAGATTTTGTAGCCTACATTACAAAGATGGATGCCGCCGTCGAACATCACTCGTTCTAATCAGCTGTCGCGTCTGTTTTAAGCGATTTGAACGTTTCCTTTTTGTTAAAAACCGAGCAAAGAACAACACTCGTAGTTTCTCCGCCGCTCTGCATACGTCATCTCCTTCATCGCTCTGATTGGGTTTAGGTCTATCCGCAACGTCCGTTGGTGACGCCCCTCTGGAAATGATTTGTCTATGACGCTTTGCCAGACCATAACTCAGTTACAACTGAGAATGGTCTGGTTTTAACCAGGCTAGCGAGTAACCGAATGCAAGCTTGATTTCATTGCACTCAAAAATATATCATAATGGAATTTATAATACAACATAAAGTGTCTTATCTGAAATGTTATATGTATTCATACTGTCTTCTTCTACAGTCCGACTGAATTCGGGTATACTGTTCTTACTATTTCTGCCATTTAGTATATAGACATATATCATATTTTTACTCAGCAAGGATGCATAGAATTGATCAAAAGTGCCAGCAATGACATTTATAATGTTACAAAACATTTCTATTTCAAATGAATGCTGTTGAAATAAAATGTATCACAGTTTCCGCAGAAATATTAATCAGCACAACTGTTTTCAACATGATAATAATAATCAGAAATGTTTCTTGAGCATCAGATCATCATATTAGAGTGATTTCTGAAGGATCATGTGACTCTGAAGACTGGAGTAATGATGCTGGAAATTCACAGGAATAAATTACATTTTAACACATAGAAAAAAGCTATTTTAAATTGTAATAATATTTCACAATTTTACTGTATTTTTGATCAAATGAACGCAGCAATGGTGAGCAGAAGAGACTTATTTCAAAAATATAAAAATATATATTTGCAAAGTAATCTTAAGCAAGGTTATTATCGTATTGTCGTTAAAATTAACTGCAATAAAACACGATATTAAAAAATATATATTTTATTTCATCTAGTTGCCATGGCAACATTTCTAATTTTCGTTTAGGTTGAACTACTAACTACAATTTAATAAAAAACTATATAGACACATTTTTAAAAACTAATAAAAATTAGAAAAAAATGAGTTTGCCTCCTTTCCTCAGCTCACTTGTTTGTTGCTATAGCGATTAATTTCCCGCACCTGTTCCTCATTATCCCTTTGTCATCCTGTATATTTGCCCCTGTGTTTCAAGTTTGTTGTCGGTCGTTGTCTTTGCACGTTTGTTAAGCTGTTGCTTTTATTACCCTGTTATAAATTATCTTAGTTGGTGTTTGAATGAATTTTTGCAGCATCCTCGACTCTCCTCTTTCCTGCCGCTGCGTAATAACTCCACTGATGTTATAAATAACGCAAAAGCCAGTTAAATATATTTATGGCTGGTAAATGCATGTTGTCATTCACTGGCAGGTGCAAAAATGTAATGTACTGTGGTCTTACCGTAGCGTGTCTTCTCTCTCTGAGGTCGTTCTTCACTCGTGACCCCCGTGTAAACAGATCGATTCGTACCTGTTTTCCTCCCTGTCCAAAAATAAAGCCCTCCTTCACCTCTTACCCTTCACCTTTCTCTCACGTGGGCATACATGTATACATGACTGCCACAGGTGACCTCTGACCCCTGCAGTGGCGGCAGGAGAGAGAGAGAGAGAGAGAGAGAGAGAGAGAGAGAGAGAGAGAGAGAGAGAGAGAGAGAGAGAGAGAGAGAGAGAGAGAGAGAGAGAGAGAGAGAGAGAGAGAATCTGCTGTGCTCGTGGCGGTAATGGACTCTGATTGGCTGATTTCACTGCTATTGATTTCCAATAGTTCAGATCAGAGAGGAACAGATTCATCCAGCCCAACACACACACACACACACACACACACACACACACACACACAGGTCAGCTACGAAAAATATCATTATCACAGGATTAGAAACACACCTACATGTTCTGAAGGAGAGCGGAGGTCAAGGTTTGGCTGGTTAGCAAGGATGTTATATAAATTTTATATGCAATTCAGATATTAAATTTAGGCCTTAGGAGTGCATTTTTTATTTATTTTTTACAGAGAGGAAAAAAACAAAGTCATATTTAGACTATTATAAAAGAGAGTAGACTCTTTTGACTACTAAGAAAATGCCTTGTAACCACAAAAATATATCTAAAATGAATATAGTTTGTGTTTTATATGAAACTTCAAATTCAAACATAAGCAAAGCCTAAAAATAAAACTAATAGACAAATGCAAACATGAAGTATTTGCCCCCATGAATCCTGACAGCACATAAAGAAATGAATTTTAAATGTCATGTTGAACGTGTCTCTCATGTACAGGTACTAAAGAGACAGACGTACAGCGTTCATCTGATGCATGTGTGTGTGTGTGTGTGTGTGTGTGTGTGTGTCTCAAGGTCTCTGAGAGTGTTGATAGCTTCATCTCTACTAAAAAGAATAGTTCAGAAAATGACTGTTCCATGTTGACTGTCAGTAAAAAAAAACTGAAATATATTACTATCTAAAATAGCTGTTTTCTATGTGAATAAATGTTAGAATAACATTTCCAGCATCATAACTCCAGTCTTCAGAGTCACATGATCCTTCAGAAATCACTCTAATATGATGATCTGATGATCAAGAAACATTTCTGATTATTATCAGTGTTGAAAACAGTTGTGCTGATTGATTCAGATTTTTGTGAAACATTTTTCAGGTTTGTTAGATGAATTAAAGTTCAAAAGAACAGCATTTATTTGACAGAAATCTTTTGTAACAGTATAAATTACTGCTGTCACTTTTTATCAATTTAATGCGTCCTTCTTGATGAATAAAAGTATTACTTTCTTTCTGTGTTGGAGATTGATAACCACAGTCATTCACTTTCACTGTATGGAGAAAAAACATAGTGAGGGAATGAGTAAAGGATGACCGAATCATTCTTGGGTGAACTGTCTCTTTAAATGCTCTCTCTCTCTCTCTCTCTCTCTCTCTCTCTCTCTCTCTCTCTCTCTCTCTCTCTCTCTCTCTCTCTCTCTCTCTCTCTCTCTCTCTCACACACACACACACACACACTCACACACTCACGCACACACACACACACACACACACACACACACACAGAGAGTGTTCTCTGCATTAACCTCTTAGTTTATCTCCGACACTGAGAGAGAGATCAGGATTAGAACATTGTGAGAAATTGGTTTTGGGTCCTTGTCTCTGCGGTGTCATTATTAACGTGCACACACACACACACACACACACACACACACACAGTTGCTCTTCTCTCTCTAGGAGGGATTCCCTGGTGTTCAGTGTCAGGCTGAAGTGTGCGTGTGTGCGCGAGTGTGTGTGTGTGTGTGTGTGTGTGTGTGCGTGCGTGCGTGCGAGCGTGCGTGTGTGTGTGTGTGTGTGTGTGTGCTCAGCAGGATTGTGACTTTGTGTTTTACCCCAGAGCAGAGCTGCTGTGAGCTGGAGACAGGTTGAGGTTCCTGTAAGGTTAAACCCAGCAAACAAAACTATATTCTAAGAACGTTTTGCCATCGTTCCCGTTGAGTTATGAAAACGTTATTTCTGAGTGTTCACTGAACGTTCAAAACATCCCGTTTTTAAAATAATAATAAAATAAAAAAATATTGGTAATGCAAAAGTTATGGAAATATTCATTTTTGTCACTCTGTCAACGTTATAGGAACTTTACTTTTGAATGAAACAATTTAGGACATTTTTTAAAAGTTAGACTTACATCCAACTAAAACATTTCAGGAAAAAAAAACATTCCATGAATGATGTATAATAATAAATAAGATTATGAGAATGTTCGCTGTTCGCTGGGAAGTCACTTCCAGTTGATTTTCTAGTAGGCTATAATATAAAATATTAGTCAGATTTGAAAAATGGTTAACTAATAAACACAGAGATGTGTTTCAGGAGATATTTGTGACTATACACTCTAATATAATCTTCTGTTCATAATCACATTCAGAGACAAGCTTTTTTTCTGTCGCTTGTGTTTGTTCATGATAGACATTGAAGGGAAATATCTAATCTGTGTAAAGATAAAGAGTTACAGTAACACTTTATAATACCGTTCCTTCATTAATGAATAACTATACAGGAACAAATGAGTAACGCACTATTAACTAACCAGAAACTCTGATTAACAAAATAGTAAGTAATATAGTTCTTAGTAGTTAGTAAAAAAATAGTAGTTACTGATAGCTAATAGTGAACTACTATTTTTTTACTAACTACTAAGAACTATATACAGGTTCATAATTAACATGAATAATGCATAATTTATGACATAAGGTGATAGTAACCCACTAGTAATGACTCAAGTGTTACTACATCCTTCTAAAGGAACGAGTAATTGTGAAAAAGAGTGAAAAACATGATAATATTGACTGACGTCATTGTAAGCTTTTGAGATTTCTGTAAGATTTTGAATAGTAATTCCTTCCGATGGATTTGGTAACACTTGAGTCATTACCATGGTTACCATTACCTTAAATGATACATTATGCATTATTAACATTAATTATGAATCTGTATATAGTAGTTCTTAGTAGTCTTCAGTGAGGTATGAAAAATAGTAGTTACTGATTAGCTAATAGTGAACCTCATTCAACTGAGCGGATTATTTGTGTGCGAATGAATATAAGAGAGGATCTGACGAAAGGTTAGTCTGTAGTTGTTATAACCAGCTTTGTGTAAAAACCACCAGAAGACTATAGTCACCGTGTGCAGTTCGTGTGCGCCCCCTTCTGCTCTGACTGTGAACTGCACTTCTAGTTAAAACAGTGGCACTGAAAACATCAAAAACACTTACAGCCTAAAATCAGTGCAAACAACAACAGTCCTCGCAGCTATGAGCGACTTCTCCTGCTCGTGGATGCGTCTGTCATGTTTCAAAACACTTTCTTAAGCAAGTTAAGTTGATTTAAACGCATGAATTTTCAAATGGCTGTTCATTTTGTGAATGTTCTGCTAAAGAAAAGAAAAAGGCTAATATTAAACTTCTGTATAGGAAGTCATTAGTGAGAATTTCTAACAAGATATCTGACAAAATGATTTATTTTAAACTTTAAAAAATATATGGAGTGTCGTCCTGGTGAAGGTGTGAAAATCAGAACACTTCTGTAACAGGTCGTCATGGTGATGTTGTCAGGAGTAACGTGTCGTTATGGTGTGTGTGAGTCAAAAAGTGAGAGCTGCGGTAAAAGGTGGATAAGGGGATTGGGGTCAATAGTGAGGGGTCGTTATGGTGACACTGTCAGGAGTGAGGGGTCGTTATGGTGACACTATCAGGAGTGAGGGGTCGTCATGGTAACGCTGTCAGGAGTGAGGGGTCGTTATGGTGACACTATCAGGAGTGGGGGGTCATCTTGGTGCTGTCAGGAGTGAGGGGTCGTCATGGTGACACTGTCAATAGTGAGGGGCCGTTATAGTGACACTGTCAATAGTGAGGGGTCGTTATGGTGACACTGTCAGGAGTGAGGGGTCGTTATGGTGACACTATCAGGAGTGAGGGGTCGTCATGGTAACGCTGTCAGGAGTGAGGGGTCGTTATGGTGACACTATCAGGAGTGGGGGGTCATCTTGGTGCTGTCAGGAGTGAGGGGTCGTCATGGTGACACTGTCAGGAGTGAGGGGTCGTTATGGTGACACTATCAGGAGTGAGGGGTCGTCATGGTAACGCTGTCAGGAGTGAGGGGTCGTTATGGTGACACTATCAGGAGTGGGGGGTCATCTTGGTGCTGTCAGGAGTGAGGGGTCGTCATGGTGACACTGTCAATAGTGAGGGGTCGTTATAGTGACACTGTCAATAGTGAGGGGTCGTTATGGTGACACTGTCAGGAGTGTGGGGTCGTTATGGTGACACTGTCAGAGTGAGGGGTCGTCATGGTAAAGCTGTCAGGAGTGAGGGGTCGTTATGGTGACACTATCAGGAGTGGGGGGTCATCTTGGTGCTGTCAGGAGTGAGGGGTCGTCATGGTGACACTGTCAATAGTGAGGGGTCGTTATAGTGACACTGTCAATAGTGAGGGGTCGTTATGGTGACACTGTCAGGAGTGAGGGGTCGTTATGGTGACACTATCAGGAGTGAGGGGTCGTCATGGTAACGCTGTCAGGAGTGAGGGGTCGTTATGGTGACACTATCAGGAGTGGGGGGTCATCTTGGTGCTGTCAGGAGTGAGGGGTCGTCATGGTGACACTGTCAATAGTGAGGGGTCGTTATGGTGACACTGTCAGGAGTGTGGGGTCGTTATGGTGACTGTCAGAGTGAGGGGTCGTCATGGTGACACTGTCAGGAGTGAGGGGTCGTCATGGTGACGCTGTCAATAGTGAAGGGTCGTTATGGTGACACTATCAGGAGTGAGGGATCGTTATGGTGACACTGTCAGGAGTGAGGGGTCGTTATGGTGACACTATCAGGAGTGAGGGGTCGTCATGGTGACACTGTCAGGAGTGAGGGGTCGTCATGGTGACGCTGTAAATAGTGAAGGGTCGTTATGGTGACACTATCAGGAGTGAGGGGTCGTCATGGTGACGCTGTAAATAGTGAAGGGTCGTTATGGTGACACTATCAGGAGTGAGGGGTCGTCATGGTGACACTGTCAGGAGTGAGGGGTCATTATGGTGACGCTGTAAATAGTGAAGGGTCGTTATGGTGACACTATCAGGAGTGAGGGGTCGTCATGGTGACGCTGTAAATAGTGAAGGGTCGTTATGGTGACACTATCAGGAGTGAGGGGTCGTCATGGTGACACTGTCAGGAGTGAGGGGTCGTCATGGTGACGCTGTAAATAGTGAAGGGTCGTTATGGTGACACTATCAGGAGTGAGGGGTCGTCATGGTGACACTGTCAGGAGTGAGGGGTCATTATGGTGACGCTGTAAATAGTGAAGGGTCGTTATGGTGACACTATCAGGAGTGAGGGGTCGTTATGGTGACACTGTCAGGAGTGAGGGGTCGTCATGGTGACGCTGTAAATAGTGAAGGGTCGTTATGGTGACACTATCAGGAGTGAGGGGTCGTCATGGTGACGCTGTAAATAGTGAAGGGTCGTTATGGTGACACTGTCAGGAGTGAGGGGTCGTCATGGTGACACTGTCAGGAGTGAGGGGTCATTATGGTGACACTGTCAGATGTGAAGGGTCGTAATGGTGACGCTGTCATGAGTGAGGGGTCGTCATGGTGACGCTGTCAGGAGTGAGAGGTCGTCATGGTGAGCCTGTCAGGAGTGAGGGGTCGTCATGGTGACGCCGTCAGGATGAGAGCGGAAATCTTAAAGGTGAAAAGGTTAAGCTTCAAATTCAATAATACACAATACAAATAATAATGAGAAACTACATTATTATTTGAACAAATCAGACTCAAATAAAGTATCATATAAGAACACGTATAGACACAAATATTTAACTGGCACCGGTCTTCATTAACAAAGAGTTGTAATGAATTAGCTGTTTGTAAGTATGCTGAGGAATGTAATTCTTTATCTTCACACAGATTAGATATTTCCCCTGAACTACTGTCAAGGACAAAGACACGAGAAAAAGCTCTTTCAGAAGGACGTTGATAACTTATTAACAAGGTCAGTAATGATAGTGAAATTAGTGAGTTACAGTAAGATCTGCTCTCTGGTCATGCATTGATAAGTGCAATGATAACACATTTCATTAAGTTCATAGGACACCTGTGTGAACTTGAGGAGAGCTCTATACATCCACTAAAAATCACCAAAACACCAGTCGACTAAAAAAAATTGATTCAGAAGAAAAAAAGCAAAGTAGTGACAAGAAATGATCCTGCAGCATTTAAACAAATGACATGCACTACCGATCAAAGGTTTGTGGTTGATAAGATTTTTGAAAATATGTTACTGCAAAAAGCAATCACACTTTCTTGAATCTATGTGTCTGTGTGTAATTCAAGACTCAGTAAAAAACTGCAAACCGGCAAATCAAAAGAGATAAGATAACCAGATGAAACTTTGGCCGGCAGAGACGCGCAGCGAGAGTGAGTAAAAGAGGTTGAGCCGGAGAACCGAACGCAATCTGATTGTGTCACAGAGACGGTGAACACCTGAACACAATCTGCTCTGATCATGCTGTGGACGCCGGTTCTCTGTCTGTGTTTGTGTGTTCAGTCTCTGGCGGTCCCCGTTCCAGCGCCCCGGGCCACTGAGCACAGAAAACTGCTGCTGGTCTCCTTCGATGGCTTCAGGTGGGACTACGACAGGGACGTGGACACGCCGCACCTGGACGCCATGGCGAAGGATGGGGTCAAAGCCACATACGTGACCCCTTCGTTCCTCACTATCACCAGCCCGACACACTTCACCATCCTCACAGGTACAATTCAACACATATGAAGCAATGCCCATATTAGGGCTGTCAAAATTAACGCGTTAACACATGCGATTATTTTTTGCAGTGTACGCGTTAAAAGCATTCATTTTTTTACTATCTGTCATTCAAGTGCTATTAAACCATTCAAGCACGATAAGATGCAAAAAAAAAGAAGAAATTAAATCTGGACTGTCGCTTGTGTGTGTATCTCCTGTCTGTCTGACACACACAACTCATGTGCACGGAAAGCCGCCTCAGACAGCGTTTGAATAGACAAAAACACAAAAGTACGCCAAAACACCCGCTTTGCCGAGTATCCTTGTAAGCAGAGTCTTAAATGAGTTAAATAAAGTCTTAAATGACCGTTAAGAGTTGTGAGAAAATAGGATGTGTGTCATATTATGTTTGTCTTAAAGTGACAGCAGCCTAAAAAATATGCCGCTCTGCCATTTATGTTAATCAAAGAACAAAAGAAAAAGAGAAAATCATTCACTGCTCTTGACTGAATAACTTTTGTAGCTTTAATAAGGATTAATTCAATTCAATTCACATTTATTTGTATAGCGCTTTTCACAATACACATCGTTTCAAAGCAGCTTTACAGAAAAGTCCACATTACAATTTAGAGTGATTGTTATCAGAGGAAACTGTCTAAGTTATGCATTTCAGAAATGTACGTATACAAATCACACAAATCACATATACAAATTAGCTGTAAAATTTAAGGCAGAAACAATGAGCTCATTGAAGTTGAATACATTAATCTACATTTAGTTTATAATTTATGCATTGAAGTCTGTGAAGTGTTTGATAACTTTGATATTGAATATTCAATTTTGATATTTGATATTCAATGTCTGTATATATCCTACATGTTAGATCAAATGATTAAAATAACTGTCTTATGTTGTTTCTACATTAATTTGGAGATTGTGAAATTACTACAATATAAAAATATATTAAAAACTGTAATGTTAGATGCAATTAATCGCGATCAATTACAGGAAAATGTGTGATTAATTAGTTAATTTTTTTAATTGACACAGCGCTAATATACTGTATATATATATATATATATATATATATATATATATTTGTGCTGTCAGTTGATTAAAAATATTATATATATACAGTATATATATATATATATATATATATATATATATATAACATTTAATTTAATTCATAATTAATTCTAATCATTAAATTAATTCTTCAAAATTAATTATCATTATATAAATAGCTTTAAATATATGCATTTAATATTTATGTCCATCCATCCAGATGAAACAAGGCAAT
Source organism: Rhinichthys klamathensis goyatoka (assembly GCF_029890125.1). NCBI lineage: Eukaryota > Metazoa > Chordata > Actinopteri > Cypriniformes > Leuciscidae > Rhinichthys > Rhinichthys klamathensis. The sequence goes on along the minus strand of NW_026607059.1, from coordinate 200,912 downwards.
AATGAATACTTATATCCATAAATATGTATACATTTAGTGTGTATATATACACTTTTCAAAGATGTAAATAAAACAAATTATACTTTTTTTACGAGTGACAATTATTTGAAAGTAAATCCTACACTAATCTTCTTGTAATGTCTATAAGTATGATTGATGAGAAAGTATCTTTCTGCAGGGAAATATATAGAGAATCACGGTGTAATTCACAACATGTGGTTTAACACCAGCACCTGGGAGAAGAAGTCCTACTACAAGTCCCAGTTTGTGAACGAGTGGTGGGACAGTGGAAGTGTGCCCATATGGATCACGGCTCAGAGACAGGTACTCGCACACCAGCAGGACCGGCCCAAGTCGCCGCACTGGTTAGGGTTAAACGGTGTGCACTAGCAGTGTGCATGTATTCCAGTCTGAACATAGCCTTTGTCTTAATAACATAACATAACATAATGTAATGTAATGTAATGTAATGTAATGTAATGTAATGTAATGTAATGTAATGTATTATAATATAATATAATATAATATAATATAATATAATATAATATAATATAATATATATTATAGTATAGTATAATATAATATAATATAATATAATATAATATAGTATAATATAATATAATATAATATAATATAGTATAATATAATATAATATAATATAATATAATATAATATAATATAATATAATATAATGTGATAGAAAATGTACTGTACTACACATGTTAAATGTAGTCAAATGTAACTGTAAATACTTCTAGACTTTATAATGAAAAAAAACTGATTTCAAAAGTATTCTGAATAAATATTGTGCTGTGTCTGGGGTTGGTTAGGGAGGACCATTTCAAATTGACTTGCTCTCTTGCAAGACACGTATTTCCCACAAGCGGCCCGTCTGCTAATGATCCGCAACACTTCACTTTGAATCATCCCGAACACCTCATTTCATTTCCTCCAGTAACCTCTACATATAAAGCCAGACACACAGGAGATTCGACCAAATTAATCGCAGAAAATGAGTCAAAACAATTATTTCCAGCTCAGAAACTCGAAATCTCAGATGATGATTTGCTCACAGTAATACATAATACTACTAGTGAAAAAAGTCGGTAAAAATACAGACTGGTTCAAACCCTTAGAAAGGGTGATGCATGAACAACCAGCATGAATTTAAAGAACATTTCTATCATCATTCACTACCTCTCATGTCCCACTAAACCAATGACTTTCTTTTTTTTCTTTCTGTGGAACAAAAAATTGTGTTTTAAAGCATCTCAGATCTTCTCTTGTTCATGCAATGCATGCATGACCGAGGTCTGTCGAGCTCCAAACAATGACCATTAATGCAGCATAAAGAAATATACATGACTTGTCAAGTTGCGGATGTGGATGCATGGATGAGGTTTTTGGAGCTTCTGCTTTTACTTTATGAAAAAAATAACTGTAAAAAATAAAACCGCAATTTTTACGGTAAAAAACCGGCAGCTGTGGTTACCAGACCTTTACCGTCAAAAATACGGTAGCAACGTTATTGGTTTTACAGACTTAACTTAAAATTTACAGTAATAAACCATATTTCATTATCTGATACAATGTTAATTTACCAACCTATTGTAGTATTAATATCTGTTATGTACCATTGTAATACACTGACAACCAACAACCATCACAGCAGTGATGAAAGTCACATGATCAATCAAAGCTCATCACAAGCAACTCATCCACAAGACTATTAATACATATATAAAGAAGCTGCACAGTGTCATTCACACAAACATTAAACACCATCATGGTAACACACATTACATTTTAAAAATGCAATAAACACTAATTTAACAACATTAAATGTAACATAAAACCCTAATGTACATAACTGATTAGAAAAAAAAAACAAGAAAACTATGAGGAAACATAGTTATTTCAACAAAAATTCATAAAATGTGAAGTGTCACACAGGGAATTGTGGGAATGTCAATTTACAGTTTTTCACTGTAAATTATACGATGAGTTGTTCTTTTTCACTTTCAAAAACTGTAAATTTAACGGTATTTTACATTAAATGTACCATGAGATCTATCACTGTTATTTACCGTATATAGTACGGAAACTTTCTGTTAACCAATTAAAACAATTTGCACTGTAGCATTTTTACAGTCTTTTACCGTTAAAATCACGATTATTTTTTTACAGTAGTTTTGTGTAGACGTACAGAATTAAAAAGAGACATGAGAGTAAATAAAGCTAGTTTTCTGCTTTTCTCTTAGAGTTGCATTGGTAAAAGAAGCATTTGCTGAATAAATATAATTGATTTTCCCGCCCCCCCCAAAAAAGGGTCTGAAAGCCGGTTCCCTCCACTTTCCTGGAACAGCATCCACTTATCAGGGAGAAAGTGCTGTTGTGAGAGAAGTGGAGCCGGAAAACTACAACTACAGCAATGAAACGGCCTGGCGAGAGAACATAGATAAAGTGATGGAGTCCTGGTTCAGAGGGCAGGACCTGGACTTTGTGTCCATGTACTTCGGAGAGCCCGACGCCACGGGCTCTCCCGAGCGCAGGGCGATGGTCCGGCAGGTGGACCGGGCCGTGGGATACCTGAGGAGCTCGGCTGAGAGACACGGCCTGAGCGAGAGCCTCAACATCATCATCACGGCCGATCACGGCATGAGCACCGTCTACAGGAACGGCCTGGTGGAGGAGATCGTGCTCTCCAAGATCCCAGGCTTCTCTTTTGGAGATCTGTCCTTCCATATTGTGGACTTCGGACCGGTGGGACTTCTGCTTCCCAAAGAAGGGAGACTCGATAAAGTGTACAACGCACTGAAAGGCGCTCATCAGCATCTCCACGTCTATAAGAAAGAGGAGATGCCCGCTCGCCTGCACTTCTCCCAGAACGAGCGCATACTACCCATCATCCTCTGGGCCGATCTAGGATACGTCATCAATGGGGTGAGAGACTGTCGTTTATAAAAAGACGTGAAAGCGTAATGCGAGTTTGTCAAGGAATCAAAAAGACCGTTCTCAAGCACACTTGGGTGAATTTTCAGCTCAAAATTAAAAGAAAGAACAAGAAAAAGAAGTAGTTATATTGCAGATAAAGCATGTTTTAGGTATCGGTTATGAGTTTTGCATTGTGACATTATATTCGTGATTTTTAAGCACATTTTCCTCGGAGGCGCCAGCAACATGAAGGTCACGGATTCGATTCCCGGTGAATGCATGAACTGATAAAAACGTAAACGTTGAATGCAATGCAAGTCACTTTGGATAAAAGCATCTGCCAAAAGTGTAATTCTCATTATTCTCAGTGGTGATATTGCATTACGTTAATGAAAACTGAGGGTTAAATGTACAAAATCAGCATAAAAATAATGTACTAATATCCCAAAACATGAATCAATATGGATGGATGGATGGATGGATGGATGGATGGATGGATATATGGATGGATTGATGGATGGATGGATATATGGATGGATAGATATATGGATGGATGGATGGATGATGGATGGATGGACGGATATTTGGATGGATGGATGGATGGATGGATGGTTATATGGATGGATGGATGGATGGACGGATGGATGGACGGATATTTGGATGGATGGATGGGCGGATGGATGGGTATATGGATGGATGGATGGATATATAGATGGACGGATGGATACATGGATGGATGGATGGATATATGGATATATGGATATATGGATGGGTGGATGGGCGGATGGATGGATGATATATGGATGGATGGATGAATAGGCGGATGGATAGATGAATAGGCGGATGGATGGATATATGGATGGATATATGGATGGATGGATGGATGGATATATGGATGGATGGATGGATTATGGATGGATGGAATGATGGATGGATGGATGGATGGATATATGGATGGATGGATGGATATATGGATGGATGGATGGATGGATATATGGATGGATGGAATGATGGATGGATGGATGGATATATGGATGGATGGATGGATGGATATATGGATGGATGGAATGATGGATGGATGGATGGATATATGGATGGATGGATGGATATATGGATGGATGGATGGATGGATTATGGATGGATGGAATGATGGATGGATATATGGATGGATGGATGGATGGATGGATGGATGGATGGATGGATGGATGGATATATGGATGGATGGATGGATAGATGGATGGATGGATGGATGGATGGATGGATGGATATATGGATGGATGGATATATGGATGGATGGATGGATGGATGGATGGATGGAATGATGGATGGATAGATATATGGATGGATGGATGGATGGATGGATGGATGGATATATGGATGGATGGATGGATGGATGGATGGATGGATGGATGGATGGATATATGGATGGATGGATATATGGATGGATGGATGGATGGATGGATGGATGGAATGATGGATGGATAGATATATGGATGGATGGATATATGAATGATTGAATGAATGAATGAATGAATGAATGAATGAATGAAACTGCCCTCCTGTTAACTTGATCGACATATTAATCTATGATATTTGAGTGCATATCTGAGGGAATGTCACTAAACCTTTTTAGAAATCACCCTAAATCAACAGAAATAAACAATTCATAATAAATAAGAAGTTATACTTTACATAAAGAAAACAAAGCCTATATAGGAACATTGAGAGATTTTACACTGTGATATTATTTTAATGACAATTTACCATATTTACTCCCCAATTCCACATGCAAAAAAATATTAATAATACTTATTTTACCAACAGGTCTTTTTATAATTAATATTTTCATAATGTTGACCAACAGTCCAAAATAGACATTATTTCCTTTTTTTTTCACCTGACCAAGGACATGCTTTCATGAGAAATATATAAACATGCACATAAACAATAAACACGCAAAAGTTTCTTCCTTGAAGACTGAAAATATTGTTTTAGTACCATTGAGATGCTCTTATAGTTTTTATTAATATTTTGAATTATTTTTAATATTTTCTGTTACATTTTAGTTGAAATTTTAGTTTTTTTTTATTGTGTGTGTTTTTATACGTGTGTATCTATATAGTTTTTATTAATTTATATTTAAGTTTAAATTTTACATATTTTAGTAAATCAAGTTATCTAAATACTAGCTAAAATAAAATAAGTTTATACATATTATATATATATATACATACATGATATTATATATATATCTGTCTAATAAAGTAAAGAAATGTTTGTTTTTATGGTTTTAGCTGTAGTTAACTAACAGATAGATGAATAATGTCAATCTAATTACAGGCAAACGAACCGAACACAATCAATGGCTGATTCTACTTTGCCCCTCCTCTCCTTTTAATTTGCATTGCAATCAATCAATTAATCAATACTCTGCTCCCATGACAACCTCAAAGGTCAGGTCAAGGTCAGGGAACTCTCTGAGCTCCCGTTGACCTTTGACCCACAGATGTCAGAGGACATTTTCACAAGTGTGGCGTACTAACAACTGCTCACTGGTGCAGAGCATGAGCGAATCAAACCAGCTCTACCTCGGCATCCTAAACTATTCAATAACCATAACATGATCCAAGAGCCAAACAAAACACTTATCTTCGGTGAACCGAGACGCATGCTGCCATGACAACCAGAAGACAAATCAGCTGCTCTCTGGCGCCCTCTGCTGTTTGAAGAGCATCCGCATATAGATCATCACCTATTGAGTGAAAGAAATAATGCACACATTAGACTCACAAACTGCCATACTACTAAAGTCTGGACAATGTGCAAATATGTATGAACTGGTTTTTATGCAGGATGATCTTCTACATTTGCCTAAATGTTCAGTAATCGCGTCCGATAATGTTTCCCACGACTTTACTTTCCATTTCCAATGCGATGTACAAAACAGATGCGTGTAAAATATTTTAGCATATTGTTCT
>NW_026607059.1:100000-190000 GCF_029890125.1 Rhinichthys klamathensis goyatoka | reverse complement strand
TTATAACATTTCAATTGGCATCTCATTTACATTAATTGTACCTCATCATGTAACGTTTCACTATAAAATAAGAGTCTTATTGAAATAATAATAATTATATATATATATATATATATATACACACACACACACACATACAATATTATATTCATATTATAATATTAATAAAATATAATATAATGTAAAATATAAAATCACAATGTAATGTTATATTTAAAATATGAATAATAACTAAATGTATAAATTAATTACAAAACAACGATATGTAGGTATTTGTTTTTTTTATGTGTATGTCTTGTTTAGAACTGTTAAAATGTTGAATTTATAAAGTTAAGAAAGAGTGAAAAATCTGTATTAAATTGGATTATAAATAGTTTAATTACATAATTTATCACAACTTCTGCTTGTAAATTCTATCAAATATGTTATGTTTATAAATTCTATCAAAACGAAACAACTACAATAAAGTCATATTTTCATACATAATTTCTGATTGGTTGACCAAAAACTCACATTCTTTAAAAAATGTGTGACGTCACGTGGACGGTGTCCTCCGAGGGCCAGTGTTCACGCTCACTGCGCGTTTGCGTATCCGCCCCCTACTGCCCTGTTCTGCTCTCCCTCACACACACGTCGATCACGGAGAACGAGATGAGAATGAGATGAGAACAGTCATGGAGGAGCTGAGCGCGGTGGGAGAGCAGGTCTTTGATGCCGAGTGTATCCTCAACAAACGCATAAAGAAGGTAACAAACATCCGCACAAACACACACATTCAGCGCGCGTGAATCGTGATCCGACCTCAACGCGTGTTTGATTTCCACAGGGAAAACTGGAGTATCTGGTCAAGTGGAGAGGATGGTCGTCCAAGTAAGTGAGAACTGATACAAATACTGCCTTTTTTATGTGTGTGAGAGTATATATGTAGACTATATGTGCATTATATAGACTAGTACTTTGCCAATGCCGCGCTATTTTACTCACGGTGCCTGTAAACATCATTGAATGTGGATCGCGAGAAAGGATAGAGAGAGAAACAATGAAAACAACAACAACAGCGTGTTGCGCGTTTAATTTCGCGTCCACGCGTGATTTCGTGCACTGTATCACCCTGCATCAGATCGGCTCGCCTTTGCCTCGTTTTGCTGCATTTCTCTTTGTCTTCCAAGTTACTTTTTGTTTTTGTTTGTTTGGCTTCGGCTTGTTCGGGTTCGTTTTGTCTTATCGCGGTTGTTAAAAATAAAATCGAAAGAAACAGAAAAAAACTTGCGTGCATTATTTTTAGTGTTATGGTTTATTTTCGTTTTCAGTGATAAACATCATGTATTGGGTTTCGAGGGTCGGTCAGTTGTTATGAAGTAACGCATCGGTGTTGTAACGCATTCTGTTACTTTGCAACAATTTGTTCTTTTGTAACGAACACGGTTTGATCTCGCGCCGCTCAGCGCGTGGTTTGTTTCGAGTTTTTTTTTTTTCTTTAAAAACTCCAGCTGCCCCCCAACCCCCCTGATGCCCCCGCTCTTGCTCTCTGTTACATTGTCGCCCCCTTTTTGCCCCGTCTATGGGCACTTGAGCTGTCAATCACACGAGCCACGCCTCCCGCGCGCGCTTCCATCTGCTTCATTGATTATTTACAACTCCCATCTATTTTATCATCTTTATTATTACTTGATCAAGCAGGGTCATAAACCGACCACAACTGAGGGCAAAATGCCACTGAAAGTGTCTAAAATACTGTAGATGTTTGAGGAGAGTTGAATTCTCGTCGTTTAGTCTAACATTTGATGTATAAGTTATAAAATACTCTGTTTTTTGTTGTTGTTGTGCACTTAAAAATTGTGGTGTGCTTATCTTAACTCTTTGCTGGTCTGTCATAATTGATTTGCATGTGCACGCTATTCTTAAAGAAAAAAAATGAATTAATATTCTTTCATCAAAATATATATTGAATAACTAGAATAACTTCGCCACCTCTGAAACAACTTTTCCCTGTGACTGAATGTCTCCAGGCTCTCTTATTATTCAACCACCTGTTACTTGAATACATTTTTCACCATTCAAACAATTGCCGATGGAAGAAAATCAAGCCTTGTCCTGCATTGTTTCCTCATTGAAAGTAGTAGTAGTAGTTATGGAAGTAAAACGAATGCCGTTGATTGAGTAATGGTGGGTTAAGATCACTACTTTTTGTGTCAAATCGAATCCAGACGGTCCAGACTCTTTGAAGTGCTTTTAAAGTAAACTCTCATTTTATCTTTTTCCCCTCTGCTATATAATGCCGATTGCCGACACATCTAACTAAAGCCCAGTTTTACTCCACATCCCTTCGGTTTACATTTACAGTAGTAGATGCAAAATTGGTACCCAAATGGATGGTTGCTATACAAATAGCTTGTTTTGCATGCTTGGTTATGCTGATTCAATCTAAGTGTGTGACATGCTGTAATTCGTTTAAAAAAAAAATCGTTTTTGGCAATGCTTTATTATACTTGCATTTTATGTGCATATGATTCATATTAACTGGAAGACTATGAAATATTTGTACGTCTTAAAACTAATTGGTGACACTTTACAATAAGGTTCATTAGTTAACCTTAGTTAATTTATTAACTAACAACTAGCAGTACATTTGTTACAGTAATTGTTTATTAGTTAATTTAATAAAAATATAGCTATTTATTGTTTTTTCATGTTAGTTCACAGTGCATTAACTAATGTTAACAAATACAACCTTTGATTTTAACAATGTATAAGTAAATGTTGAAATTAATATTAACTAAGATTAATAAATGCTGAAGAAGATTTGTTCATTCATTCTATTTGTCACACCGCAGGAAAATGAGATGGTGCGAAACATAAAATAAATAAGTTATGGATCTTTAGATATACACTTTACCTTGTACATAACCATCTTTTTTTTTAATCATGAGCATGTTATATGTCATCTACTCGCATGCTTAAGATGCCAGTGTCTGTGTTTCAGGCATAACAGTTGGGAACCTCAGGAAAACCTTCTTGACCCGAGACTATTGGCAGCGTTTAACAAGAGGTAAGAGGTTTCTCCCATTGGACGAGCAGGCCTGTGTGTGAGAGAGACGCCCCCTTTTCTCCATGTGCAAACAATATGGGCTGCAACGCTTGGGAGGGTGTAAATGGGGCTCCATTCACAGGCCATTCAGGGGCTGCAGACGTGTCCAGGCTCACGAGGGCCTCTGCAGACCGACTGAAAATCAAACATCGTTAACATTTTTAACACTTAACATTTTCAGCAGAACTAGTTTTCTATGTCAGCATTTCGGTTTCACAGTTTATAAAGAATCCGTGTGAAACCAGACTTGGATTACACGAGAAACATAACCACATGTTGACACCAACTTCCTACTGTTAAGTTCAAACTAGAATTTTACAATTTTGTAAGGATATTTGTTGAAATATGGCTCGGGTCTATCCTTTTTTTCCTCCTGTTTTAACGTTTGTCACTGGAAAAACATAAGTCTGATCACTTAAAATTACATTTGAGGTATCATTCATGTCTGGCACAAATGATGATGATTTTTTTTTTTTTTTTTTTAGAAAACACCACTTTTTGCTAACGCATCCACCAAAAACAAAAGAAATGTGATGTTTTTAGGCCAAACTAGAACAAAAGAGCCTTCTGACAGGAAGTAAGGAGAAAGAACAGGAAGTGAGGACGAGTAAATGTTCATTCATAAAAACAGGAAATGAATTTCACAATCGGCACCCACTGTTTTTTGCCGTTTTTGATATGTTTGCCAAGACAGTTTGTTTAAAAAAAATAATAATAATAATAACCTTGTACAATATACAGCAGTCAACATTTGAAGTGGATCAAAACCTTTCATCAAAGTTATATATTGAATAACTATATATAGAATAACTTCGCCACCTCTGAAACAAGGTTCTTGTCTTGTTCTTGTCTTTTTTGATCCACTTCAAAAGTTGACTACTGTATATAAACCTGCGTAATGGCTGTAATGGTCATATATAATACAAGTTCATGATAGCAAAGACAGCAGGATAAACAATTTAATTGAACATAAATATTGCAAATTTGTAAGTTTTGCATTTTTAAAAATCCATTCTTAGGGAGCAGGAGCGGGAACTCTTGATCAGTAAAAAGGGGAAACGGCCTCGTGGACGACCCAGAAAAATATTGGTGAGTTTGTCACAAAAAAATGCCCAAAAAACTCAATTTGTGCAATGCATTATATTCTCATCGTTTTCTATATGTTCCTTTCTCAGGAAACCATTCCAGTGGTCTCCAAATCAAGCAGTTCATCCTCATCATCCTCGTCTTCTGGTTCATCATCATCTTCCTCTTCGTCTTCCTCTTCTTCAGACGACGACGATGAAGATGATACCGACAGGAATCCGAAGCCGAGTCCTCGTCCACGAGAGCATCACCCGGTCCCGCAGAAGAAAGCGCAGATTGTGGTGGCCAAGCCGGAGCCACCGAAGAAGAAGCGAGGGAGGAAAGCGTTGCCTCCGGAGCTGAAGGCGCTGCGTCAGGCCAAAGGTCCTCGGAAGATTCTCAAGCCCATTTACAGAGACTCGGACCTCAGAGGGAGCATAAAGAAACCGCTCATGCCTGCAAGCTTCACCTACACCGGGTTGAACCGAACCTCCGGAAGGGAGCCGATGACACTGCAAAACAGAGGTGCTTTTACCCAGAAGAGTTCTTTAAGTTCCCTCGGACGCTCTGTCGGGTCGGCCTCCTCGCCTCCTACACTAAGTCGGCCGGCACAAACAAAATCCTCTTCGGATTTCAAGCTCTCAGTCTCGGATATGGGCAGCGGAGGAGTCGATCCCAAAACGCCTACGTGCAAATCTCCAGGAGTGGCTGCGTTGAATGTGCACAGCAGCAATGGACAAACCTGTCCACAACTCTCTCCAAATGTGCCGAGAAAACAGGAGGCGTTGGACAAGACTCTTCTTCAAAGATCAGCAGGATCTCTCCAGAAATCTCCATCGAGCTCCTTTTCGTCACTCAAAACGCCCTCCAGCCTTCAAGCGCTCAATCTACAGAGCGTCGACAAAGCGGCGCAGGGTAACGGGACCGACAGTGCCTACTTGAAGGGTTCCCCTAATCCGGGCAGGAAAAGTTCTGGGTTTAACACAAGACACGAGCAGAGTCCTGCACCGAACGTCCCTAGTAAGTTCACGCCCAACCAACAAGTCCTAAAGAGTCCGCAACGGGAGAAATCCAAAGCGGATGATTTGTCCGAGAGGCTCGGGAAGAAGAATCAAGGTCGAGCTGATAAGATTCTGGCTCAGACTCCGGCGACCGAGGGTCGAGATTCCCAACCGGTGCAAGACAGAGCCTTGTCTAAAGATGCCGGGAAACAAAGCAAGACTCTGAGCGAGTTGAGCACCGGAGAAGAGGGAAGCAGCTCGGATTCTGAACACGATTCCTCGTTTCCGAGAGACAACCGGGACCTGGCCATCTCGGTGCAGGCGGGTCAGGACTGGAGGCCGACGAGGAGCCTGATAGAGCACGTTTTTGTCACCGACGTCACTGCAAACCTGGTCACTGTGACGGTGAAGGAGTCGCCCACCAGCGTTGGGTTTTTTAACATCCGTAACTATTGAATGTCGTCAACTGAAACCGCAGCTACTCTGGGGATAATCGGGAGAAGCTTCAAAAGAATCAGCTTTTTTGGTGCTTCTCAATCTTCAATGGATTTTTACTTGTTTTAACTCTTTTAGTTGGTCAGTTTCTCGGAGTAGACCAATGCCTGAAGACCAGCTCAATCAGAGACATGTATAGTCTCACCTAATATGAATCCAGCGTAAATGTATGTTACCGAACAAATGATTGACCATTCGTCTTGGTTTCCACAGCAGGGATGGCTTCTTGTTCTCTTGATGGTGATTCTGAGTACTGTATTAGTAAAGAAGAAAATCAGAACAAATGTATCCAAAGTGTTTTAAAGCCGAATCTCAGATCACATCTTTTAAGGTGCCTGTTTATAAAGCTGTCCTCTTTCTGCCTGATAACAGTTATAACTGAGGGTTTGTTTTTCCTTCTAGAGTGAATGTGGGCATTTTTTTTTATACTACACAACAGTTCTCTGTTTATTTATTATTATTTCTTACTGGTTTTTGTTGTTAGGTGACATGCTGAAACACACAGTAAAGATTCTTTTTATACAAAATTCATCATTGTCTGTTCTGAATCAAACCTAGAGTTTAGAGCATGAATGTGTCTAGGGTATATATATTCAGGGGTTGTAGGAATGATATTGACCCAGTAGTCCTATATGATTTCCTTAAAAAGCAAAAGTTTGCTTTTGTGACGATAAGATTTTTCAAAATGTTTTTGAATGAAGTCTCTTCTGCTCACCAAGGCTGTTTATTTGATCAAAGATGCCGTAAAAACAGTTTATCGCCTCCAACCCTAAATAAACACACCTGGTCCAGCCAGTCCAAAAACTTCCAGGCAGGGGAGTTGGGGAGTTTGAGATCACCGTTTTAGTGGAAACTACATAATATACGAACACATTATACATTTTTCAGGATTCTTTGATAAATGAAAAGAAAGAAAACAGAATCCTCAACTTTTCAAGGCAGTGAACTTTACTTTTTTTTTAATGGTTGCTATGTTGTAATAGTTACTACACCGCTGACTGTACCACATATTTTATATTACAATGATTTAAGTCCATAGAATGCAAAAATTACTTCTTATTAGTGAGTCTTTTTTGACATATTCTCCAGTTAAAATATCTAAATATCCTAAAGACAAGCTGAATATAACAGTGCGCGAGATCTTCAGACTTGTTTTAGGTTGTCTTTAATACAAGTATATTTCGCCTTTCGCTTATTTTTAACTTGTTTATATTTAAATCAAATCAAAAGACCAATCAGTGCATTAAGACTTGATAAACTAAAGACGCAATTTAAAACAAGCCTTAATATCGTATGCAATGCTGCTTCTCAAGTATCTTGTTTCAAGAATTTTTTGTTATTGTATTTGGAGAATTGGATTCAGAGTATGATTTTTTTTTTCTCTTCTAAGAGTGTATCTGCAGCTCACATGTTTAGTGTTTGCTGTCTGTCTTTTGTCTGATGTCCTCCGCAGTCCTGCACATCTGAGAGGCCGTTTAATTACACAGGTTTAAAAGCCCTTTAATTTTCCCAGAATTCCAAGAGGCGGCTTCCTGAAGCAGACTCTACTGTGGTCTGTCTGGGCGCACAGCCTTCCCTGAACCTCACAGGCTTCAACTTCACTGCTCCAGTGACTTCACCTGCTTAGTTTGTTCAGAAAAGTCAACTTTGTGTCAAACGTTTCTTCTTAAATTCCAGAGGAAAATAAAACAGACACAAATTTGAGTCACTAGTCATCATCCAATATGAAATATAGAGCTGTGAAATGAATGTGGAGAACAGCTCATATTGATTGCAATTATGAGCACATTTTGAGACATTAACCGCGTTTCCATTACAGATTTGCGCAAAACTACTGCGATATGACGGCGTTTCCATTAACCAATGTTATGCGACTAAAGTAGTTTAAAAAATGATGGCAAGGATGTTGGTAAGTTTACGTATATTTCAGCCACCGCACAAGCCATTATTTTAATCGAAGGATACATGGGTGTGTTTTCCAAGCATTAATGGCAAGGAAAGACCCTTATTATACTTGGGAGCGGCTCGTTTGAGGTGTTTCTACCTCATATCTGCTTCAAGGTCTTGATAAATTGTGGCAATTCTTTGTTGTTTAGAATCCTGTAATACTTATGTCATTTATGAGTTTAATAAAAAAAAACTGTCCCGTCATCGGTCCAAACATACCGTGCCATCTTTAAAGAATGATCGACTTTTACTTACGCCATGACCTGTAAATGCGGTGGAAAAAACTGTTTCCATTACAGTTTTACGAAATATTCCTTTTTCAAATTGCCTGAAAAACCACCTCATGCTAGCGTAAGAACTTTTTGTGATATATGGGAGTTTTTATGAAATTGACGTATTTTCAATCTCAATTTGCATACTTTGAAGAGTAATGACAAGGCGGCTACTGTTGAGAAGTAAGCTTTAAACTGCTTAGAGAAAAAACTGAGATAGTAAAGAGATCTTATTTTTGATTTTTCTCTGCGTTCGTGTAAGAAAAATATCCATATTTAAAATTTTATCGACTAAAATAACTAGCTTCCGACAGACGGCCTACGCATCTATTTACGGCGAAAGACTAACCCCTGACCCGATGCACAACGTAATGACGAACACGGAAGCGCAGAGGAGCCGTGTGGAGAACTTTTATCATGGATGGATGCACTTTTATGGACTTTCAAAGACATACACCCATTCACTCCCATTATAAAGCTTGGAAGAGCCAGGACATTTTTTAATATAACTCCGATTGTATTCATCTGAAAGAAGAAAGTCATATACACCTAGGATGAGGCTTGAGGGCGAGTAAATCATGGGCTAATTTTCATTTTTGGGTGAACTTTAAGATCTCTAATAAATGATTGCAAATCTGAGGACCTTTTGAGACATTGTTGAGACACATGTGAGATTACTGGGGACTTTTCCTCATCTAAAAAGCAGCACTTTAAACGCAGTCTCACTGCTAAGAGAAAAAAAAACGGAGATAGTAAAGAGATCTCATTTAGGCCTATAGGTTTTCTCTGGGTTGGCACGAGACCAAAAATATATATTTCAGCCTGATTTTCAATGTTGTTGACATGACAAATTAGTGCTGAAACTGACAGTGTAAAGGAGCAGTTTTCCTCCAGAGTGTGTGAGCAGCTCGACATGTTGGCAGTCTGCAGTTTGAGCGCCTGCTTGTCGCCGCAGGGCCGCTGTTATCAGCGCCGGCTCATTCCTGAGCGGAGTCAGATAATCAGAGACGAGCAGAAGGAACCAGATAAGAGGACGCACATGTGCTGAGGTTTACTGCAGTGTTTCTCCGGCAGGTACATCAGTGCTCGCTTACGTAAGCTGCCAAACACTGCTGAGCGCAGGGATCGGATTACAGCCTGAGCTCCTGATGCTCAATACTACTCTGTGTTCCTGTGGGCAACAGTTACACATGTTTAACCTTGGGTTCACTGCTGGACTCAAGGACGGCTCAATGGCCTAAACACACTTTTGTGGACAATAATAGGTAAAATGCTAAAGACTCGTTCTTATCCCAGCCCAAAATCAAAAGAAAGAAATAAGAAATTATATTTATTAAAAAAAGAACCTATTCTTTTTGGTTTATTGGCGAAATTATTTCCCCCAAAATTCTTATTGATTAAATATATATATTAGTCACAAATAAATATGACATATATGATATATAATAGTGTTGTATATATATATATATATATATATATATATATATATATATATATATATATATATATATATATATATATATTAGTGCTGTCAAACGATTAAAATATTTAATCGCGATTAATCGCATTAATGTCAAAGTTAAAGGTTGTATCAGTGATTTCAGGCCTAAAAATAAATGTCTAATCTTTCCTAACGATCCGCTAGCTGCCCGCCCCATAAGCATGCCGTCCAAAAACCGCGTCTCTGTAGGCAGCCTAGGCTCTGAGATCTGCACACAAAAACAAATGTGTACAACCACCACTCAAAACCAAAATAAAGTGTTCCAACCAATCACTGACAGGGGCGGGTGTTGTGAGGTTTTGCGCTCGTGCACGGCTGGACGCGAAATCGGAGCAACACCCGCCCCTGTCAGTGATTGGTTGGAACACTGTTTATTTTGGATTTGAGTGGTGGTTGTACACATTTGTTTTTGTGTGCAGATCTCAGAGCCTAGGCTGCCTACAGAGACGCGGTTTTTGGACGGCATGCTTATGGGGCGAGCAGCTAGCGGATCGTTAGGAAAGATTAGACATTTATTTTTGGGCCAGAAATCACTGATACAACCTTTAACTCGCAATTAATCGCACATTTTATCTATTCTAAATGTCTCTTGATTTCTTTTTGTCCCATTATTTTTTCTCATTTTAATGCTCTTATCAACATGGAAAAGTGGATCGGCTTGCTTTGTGCAAATGTTTTTTTTATTGAAAATAACATTGACAATACTGTTCAATTTCACACTAACATTCTTACTTGGAGCAAATAATCTCTCACACAATGTAACACTGTCCATCAATAAAAGGGTGAAAGAAATACTGACGAGGTCCTGATATTGATGAGGGGGCGGAGAATTCGCATCAGCTGTGTGTGTGTGTGTGCTTGGCCATCATCAAGTGGTGTTTCAGACTGACGTGCTGCGATGATGATAGCTCAGTTCACAACGACACAACACACAGATCACGTTGGTCTTCTCAATGGAACCATTTGGCAATTTTTTTAAAAGTAAACTTTCCATTCAGAATCTTATTGGCATCCATTTCGGCGTCTCGCGCTCTTCATCCACGTAACGTTCACCAACTATTTGGCCGGCTCGCAAGCCTAAACAAGTGTGTGCGTCGTGCCTGTTGTTTTGTTTCCGGTCTAGCTAGATCCGCTTGCGCTTTGGTCGACCAAGCAACAAAACGTCCTCGCCCGGCGCAAGCCATTGAAATGAATGGGTTTCATAGCGCAGCACTGCGCAAGCCGCGTCCTGTTGCAAAAGCATGTGAAAAAAAACTACAAAGTTTGCTAGGCCAAAAAGACCGTTAATCGCACGATAAAAAAATTAACGCCGGTAAAATGGGTTTGCGTTAACGCTGTTAATAACGCATTTAACTGACAGCCCTAATATATATATATATATATATATATATATATATATATACACACACTCAAAGGATTATTAGAAACACCTGTTCAATTTCTCATTAATGCAATTATCTAATCAACCAATCACATGGCAGTTGCTTCAATGCATTTAGGGGTGTGGTCCTGGTCAGGACAATCTCCTGAACTCCAAACTGAATGTCAGAATGGGAAAGAAAGGTGATTTAAGCAATTTTGAGCGTGGCATGGTTGTTGGTGCCAGACGGGCCGGTCTGAGTATTTCACAATCTGCTCAGTTACTGGGATTTTCACGCACAACCATTTCTAGGGTTTACAAAGAATGGTGTGAAAAGGGAAAAACATCCAGTATGAGGCAGTCCTGTGGGCGAAAATGCCTTGTTGATGCTAGAGGTCAGAGGAGAATGGGCCGACTGATTCAAGCTGATAGAAGAGCAACTTTGACTGAAATAACCACTCGTTACAGCCGAGGTATGCAGCAAAGCATTTGTGAAGCCACAACACGCACAACCTTGAGGCGGATGGGCTACAACAGCAGAAGACCCCACCGGGTACCACTCATCTCCACTACAAATAGGAAAAAGAGGCTACAATTTGCAAGAGCTCACCTAAATTTGACAGTTGAAGACTGGAAAAATGTTGCCTGGTCTTATGAGTCTCGATTTCTGTTGAGACATTCAGATGGTAGAGTCAGAATTTGGCGTAAACAGAATGAGAACATGGATCCATCATGCCTTGTTACCACTGTGCAGGCTGGTGGTGGTGGTGTAATGGTGTGGGGGATGTTTTCTTGGCACACTTTAGGCCCCTTAGTGCCAATTGGGCATCGTTTAAATGCCACGGCCTACCTGAGCATTTTTTCTGACCATGTCCATCCCTTTATGGCCACCATGTACCCATCCTCTGATGGCTACTTCCAGCAGGATAATGCACCATGTCACAAAGCTCGAATCATTTCAAATTGGTTTCTTAAACATGACAATGAGTTCACTGTACTAAAATGGCCCCCACAGTCACCAGATCTCAACCCAATAGAGCATCTTTGGGATGTGGTGGAACGGGAGCTTCGTGCCCTGGATGTGCATCCCACAAATCTCCATCAACTGCAAGATGCTATCCTATCAATATGGGCCAACATTTCTAAAGAATGCTTTCAGCACCTTGTTGAATCAATGCCACGTAGAATTATGGCAGTTCTGAAGGCGAAAGGGGGTCAAACACAGTATTAGTATGGTGTTCCTAATAATCCTTTAGGTGAGTGCATAATATAGGCCTATTAGGGATGCTCCGATTGATCGGACGCCGATCATGATCGGCCGATATTGGATAAAAATAGATTGATCGGCAAACCCCAAAAGCGCCGATCAAAAAAGCCGATCACGTGACGTAAATTACTTGCGCGACTTTTTCCCATCTGCATGCGCGGCACACGGGCACACAACAGCAGAGCGGAGCTTGGCAGTGGCAACATGAGTTCTCCTTCACCGGAACGAATAGGGAGTCTCCCAACGGATTGAAGCGCGCGTCCGAGTGAAGACCGTGCACCGCGCAAGCCACAAGAGAACACAGTATCCGCGCCACTGATCGCTGCGGCAACGAGCACTTTCATCATTCATTCACTTGATAAAAAAAAAAAAAAAACATTTCTGTGCTAGATCGCCTCTTATTTAATAAATGAACAAAATGAATGCTCTGCTAGTTAACTGGAGTTGTTTTATTTATTTGTATTGGTACATCCGTGCCGCGAGACGTTTCAAAAGTGGTGGTGGTATTTTTTTAATTTTTTTTTGATCTGATGTAGTTGGTTCCTCAACTACATCAGATTCATATTATTTTATTTAATGCCATGTCAGCATTCAAAGCTATATTTCATGGCAAAAATTCAATTATAAAAATACAAATATCATATAAATACAATAAAACAAAACAAATATAAACAAGTCATATTATACAATATATATTTTTAATTAACATATGATAAAAAAATCCAAAACCTTTTCAGGCATAATCTCATTAAATATGTCCTTTAATGAAGTATCTTCATAAAAGAGCATTCTGCTCAACTACATCAGATGTTCATAATAATAACAGAAGAAAAAAACTTGCCATAGTGTTGTCCTTTTGTCAGTTTTGGTGTAACAAGTTGTACATTTTGTTGCCAATTAGTAAATGTAGTTGGTGTATTAAGAGGCTAAAATTTCCAAGTATGTCTAAGTGTAACTTGATCCCCTCCCATTAAGCTGATCTGATGTGTGTTGGTCTGCCTGAACCCTCTTTGTTTGGAATAATTGTATGTTACTCTGCCTTATTTGGGAAAGATGGCCTACAGTAGCCTTAAGACATCTCATTTTCTAAATACAATTAAATAAACACTTGGTGGTTCTTCAAGATCTTGACAAGATCCCCCCGCATATATTGAGATACTATTATAGCTTTGATTATTTTTAATTAGCTTTTATGATTACTTTCTTTTTTCATTTTCATTTTAGTTAAAGGTTTAGTAGTTTCCACCTAACAGATAATTAAGGCTCATCATGGGCGTATAAAGCAGGCGGGACACACAAGCAGATCAAGTCCATCAACATTATTTCACCAAGAGTCTTTTCAGGAGGAGCTTTCTGACCCTGTTCAGTCTTTCTCAGCATGTATAATCTTTCACATTAACATATGTCTTTCACAACATTAATAATCAGAGTCATCTGTAAAGTCTCAGGTGTTAAACAATAGTTGGGCTGTGGAAAGGGTGGAGACGAGGGAAACTAACAATCATCTCTTCCACACACACACACACACACACACACACACACACACACACACACACACACACACACACACACACACACACACACACACACACACACACACACACACACACACACACACACACGCACACACCTAAACACACCAGCAGCAAATGTGTGTGAGAGCTGAGTGAACGAGAGTATCACAAACGCAACAGAAAGTAAACAGACGACGCTTGTGTTTGTTTAGCAGAGGAGAAGTCAATAAATCTTCACTGTCAGCACTGTAAAGCATGATAATACCAGGAAACCCTGCAACAATACGACGTCTGTGTGTATATACACCACGGGCCGGTTGCACAAACTGCTAAGACTAGTCTTAAAGGTTAGTCATCACATTTTCTTTCTTTAAAGGGACAGTTCACCCCAAAATTAAAATTCTGTCATTTCTTCTGCTGAACACAAAAGAAGATATTTTTTTGAAGAATGACGTTAATCAGACAGTGATGGACTCCATTGACTTGCATAGTAAGAAAAAAAACTAATCAAAAAACTAAACTTTTTGATCTGTAAAATTTTGCAGACCTTTTGCATTCATAAACAGCGATATTACACTACACTACATTAAAGGTAATATTCAAAAAAGCTTATTATGGGCACTTTAAAAATGCAATAAAAGACAGAAATGTTCGCTATCCAATGCAATCCATATTTGTAATAATCCAGTAATCCCATTATTATGTCTTCTAGGTGACGTATCACAAACCTAGCTTTTGCCATGAAAACAATTTTGAAAAATAAAAATAAAAATCACAACCACACATTTGCTACAGTTATTAATAGACCATATTAACAAAGAAAACCAAACAGCTATTTCAATCAGAAAATACCCAAATTTAAACAAATATTTAGCACTATTGCTGACTCTAAACATTAGCATCTCTGTAACACTTTACAATAAAGTTCATTAGTTAACATCAGTTAATGTATTAACTAACATGAACTGACAACGAGCAATACATTTGTTACAGTATTTATTCATCTTCATTGTCGTTCATACAGTCGTTCATTGTTTGTTCATGTTAGTTCAGGATGCATTAACTAATGTAAACAAATGCAACCTTTGATTTTAATAATGTATTAGTAAATGTTGAAATTAATATTAGCTAAGATTAATAAATGCTGTATTGTTCATTCTTAGTTCATGTTAAGGTAACTAATGTTAACTAATGAACCTTATTGTAAAGTGTTACCAAATTTTCTATATAAGTAAATGTACAGTATAAAGATATCTGATATATTTTGTGGTATTGTATTGCATTCGAGTAGATAGTATATTGTGTATATATTATATGTTTCCTTTATTTGTCAGGTATTTTACTCTCCAGGTCTATTTGCTTCTTTTTTGGATTTGTCTCCATTGCTTTGTTTCTTTAATAATAATAAAAAAACTGTTTTTAACACGTCCATGCATTGGCTCAAATGTTGTCATTAAAACGATTTAGTTTCCAGTTATGAGCAACTTAATGAGCTTTATTGTTTCAAAGTAGCTTCATGAACACAGTAGATGTTCGTTTGACATCAGTCACGGGTTTTGTGTTTTGTTTTGTTTTTTTCCAGTTTTAAGTTCGATATTAATGTTCTGAAAAGTGAGTGATTTTAATAGTCTTTTGAAGAATCTGAGGGGAAATGTTCACTATACCCATTTGCAGTAGTTTATGTTGTCCTCTGTATTCATATTTCAGTATTTATTCAAAAACTGCCTTTCAACATGTTCTCACGGGCTTCTTCTGCTCACACACTATTCCAACACTCTAAAAAATGCTGGGTTGTTTCAACCCAACAAATATGGAAAAACCCAGCCGTTGGGTTACATTTTTAAATAAAATGTTTTAACCCAACGGCTGGGTTCATCCATATTTGACCCAAAGTTGAGTTGTTGAAACAACATTTTGTATAGAGTGAAGGAATCAAATCATTAATTGGACAGAATGAACACATGGAGGAGGAAGTTCTGATGCTAGTGAAGCGAGAGAGTGAAGCGCAGCGATTTGCACGGATCGGATGTCCTCCTTGCATTATATTTGAATAAACCAAGATCACTGTAGTCTGAAGAAGTGCGTCTATTAAATACATGATTCTGTTTCTGTCAGAAGATGAAAGAGAAAAGAGGAAGTGACCTAAAGCAGGAGAGGAAACAGATGATGACGTGAGGAAGAAAGGTTGAACATCTGCGTCTCTCTCGACCAATAATGCCTGTAGTTTCTTCCTATACATTTAAAGGCACACTATGCAAGAATTGTACCTTAATAGACCAATTTCGAGCCGACGTCACATTTACGGAACTGAACTGCGGATCGTACACACAAGTCTTGTACATGACCATTCAGCACATAGTTATAGGCATCTAAAGATTTATATGCCCTCAGTTTCTCAGGAAGAAAGGTTGAACATCTGTCTCAACCAATAATGCCTGTAGTTTCTTCCTATACATTTAATAAACTCCACATATAGAACTGTGAAAGGAGTATATAAGTCCTTCTGGGTTTAATTCCAGTACAAAAAAAATTGTGATGTTCAACTGCACTTTTTTGTCTCTTTAATAAGAGATTTATTATAAATGTGAATGTCAGTCTTAAACGGGGCATTTGCTCCGCCAACTCCGGACTCAGAGAAATAACCCCTTAAATAACCACTTCCAAACGCACACACTGCATGTGTACACACTGCACAGAGATGACACAGCACGATTGTAGATGTCAGGTGCATTCATTTTTATTGGCCGATTGTAATTATTATTACATGTTTGCTTCTGCGATGCACATTTATACATAATGGAATCTTACAATAAGGTTTAATTTAGTTAGCATGAACTGAGAATGAACAATACTTCTACAGCATTTATTATAGTTATTGATCATTTCAACATGTACTAATACATTATTAAAATCAAGTTGTGCTGTTAACATTAGATAATGCACTGAACTAACATGAACAATGAACTGCTGCATTTATATTAACTAAAATGAACAAATATGAATAAATACTGTAATAAAATAATTGCTCATTGTTAGTTAATGCATTAACTGATGTTAACAAATGAAACCTTATTGTAAAGTGTTACCGATTGAACGATACAACTCATGAGACCAGGCATCTTACAAACAAACGTAAAATCATTAATAAAACACGCTTTACTCAAAATGTCTCTTTATCAGGGTTTTGCTGAACAAGTTATTACACTGCTGTAATCCTCAAATTCACATTAAAAATTTCACCTTTTTGAGAAAAGCACTGTAAATTACTTCTTTTTTTTTACAATAAAAATTTAGAAATATCATGTATGACCATGGAGACAGGAAGGGTTGTAACACCACTTTCCATATAGAAAAAAATATTATTTAGTAAACATGCATCTTAAAACCTCACCTTCAGTGACAGACTCAGATGCCATTTTTCAGGATTCAGCGGCACATTTTCACTCACTGACAGGTTTACATCGGGGCAGGGCAATTTCCACAAAGTTTCCCTGATCCCTGCTGTGCATTCTCATTCAGAAATGGAGGAGGACAAGTGAGGGGCGTCCCAACCGAGAGGGGACAGAACGCCAAAAAGAAGCAAAGGAGGATCATTTTGGCTGCAAACTCTTCAGCTGTGTGAAACATCCATGCAAAGCACCAATATAAAGACCATCTGGTCAATAAATAACCATGCTTGTGTTATATTTTACAGATCATCGGCACCAGATAAGGTGTGTCAATATCGTTGTTTTCATAATCCTTTAACCGCAATTTCTAAACGGTATTTGATTTAGAAACATGCACAGATATGGGCAGAACTTACGCCATATATCATTGATCTTTGATTGTGATCATCTCTGATCATACTTCTGCTGACTTTACTAATCACTCATGTACTGCCATTCAGGATGCATCCTGCTTTGTGCCCTGCATGCTTCATAATAATGATGCTAATATTTTGTGTGTGTAGGTGTATAAATAATAGTCCAAAGAGTGTGAATATGGCTGACTGCCACCTTGATAAAACAATCAGAATACTTTCACATGAACTATAAGCAATATCTCATGATAAACCATAAAGGACTTGCAACATGGGCCTTAATGAATCTATTCATCACACTGACACTGTTATATTAGAGCAGAATTCAGTGCCTGGACTAGCCTACATCAAGATGTTAGGTCTGGGAACTCACAATTGGCATGCCTCAATCCGAGGGGCGGGATAAACAGTTGTCTTTCAAAATCCCTCTGCACACAATAGGATAGCGCTACAACCAACCAGAGCAACGAACGGCTGTGGCTGTGTGAGTCCCATGCGTTTTACCACCAGCGGAGCTAGTTGATATATTAAACTTTTGTCGTATCTGGTCGTCAAAACTCAGAACACATCTTCCTTTTTTAAGAATGACTTAAGTGACGTTCTCTTAACTCCAAGTCCTCCAGAGTCGCGGCCAAATCCGATTCGAAAGACCGCTGTTCGCCAGCAGCATCTTCTTTGTTTTCAAGCAGAGGGAAATCACCTATGGAAATCACGCGGAACCGTCACAACTCTGCACTCATTGTTAAGCCCGCCCACCAACTCTATACACGATGTGATTGGCCTGACCAGAGTTTGGTTTTTCCAGCTCGCAAGCCAACGGAGAGTTGCTAGACCACACTGGCTGCAAAATAATTTTTGCTGCCGCTAGGGTGCGTCTAGATTTCGAGGCTATGCCTGGACTGCATTCTGACGTAATGGGTCACAGGATTGAACCCATGTCCACAGATGTGCTGTGCTGTGTCTCTGTGTTGGAACAACCAACACTAGCGTTAACAGTCAAACATTAAACAAGAACTCACAAAGACAAGGCTGAAACACAGGGCTTAAATAATCAGGGACAAACGAGCTAGACAAGATAACAAGGGGGCGTGGGAAATCAGAAACACCTGGGATAACTAATAGACAAGACAGGGAACCATAGAACATGACAGGACACAAACCCACATCGTGACATAACCCCCCCCCCCCTTAAGCGCGGCTCCTGACGCCCATAAAAAAAAAAAATAATACAGGAGGGCGGAGAAGCATAGGTGGTCTTGGGGGAGGGACAGAGGGCCAGGCCCGTGCAGGGGAACGGGACCAGGAGGTAGCCAAGCCCGGCCTGGGCCGGAGAGCATGGGCGGACCAGACTGGGCCGGTTACCAGGGCGGAGCAGGATGAGGCGAAGGCCAGGGCGGAGCAGGATGAGGCGAAGGCCAGGGCGGAGCAGGATGAGGCGAAGGCCAAGGCCGAGCAGCCTCCTCGGGTGGCCATGGTGGAGACGCCCTTTCAGGTGGCCACGGTGGAGAACCCCTTCCAGGAGACCATGGCGGCGCGGCCTTCATGGTCTCGTCGTGGAGCCCACACACAGCACAATCCAATGTTGGAGTTAATGAAATAATTAAACGATTAATCGAGCGATGGTTGAGCATTAGTGATGAACACCTGCTGTTAACAAGCAGAATCACAGAAGGAAAGAGAAACAAGAACAGAAAAAAAGAGAAACACAGAAACTACAGCTGACTTCAGCCACAGCCTTAGGTGAAATCAACAAAGATATTAAATCTCTCAAGATCTCAGCAACTCCTCAAATAGCTTTACCAGCTTCACTTATTACTAACCTGTTTGACTTTATGTCATACGTCTACAGAAGTTCTTATTGAGAATTAAGTGATTTACAGGTCCTTCTAAAAAAATTAGCATATTGTGATAAAGTTAATTATTTTCCATAATGTAATGATAAAAATGAAACTTTCATATATTTTAGATTCATTGCACACCAACTGAAATATTTCAGGTCTTTTATTGTTTTAATACTGATGATTTTGGCATACAGCTCATGAAAACCCAAAATTCCTGTCTCAAAAAATTAGCATATCATGAAAAGGGTCTCTAAACGAGCTATTAACCTAATCATCTGAATCAACGAATTAACTCTAAAAACTCCCAGCCTGTTTCATTACTCAAAACCGCAATTATGGGTAAGACTGCCGACCTGATTGCTGTCCAGAAGGCCATCATTGACACCCTCAAGCAAGAGGGTAAGACAGAAAGAAATTTCTGAACAAATAGGCTGTTCCCAGAGTGCTGTATCAAGGCACCTCAGTGGGAAGTCTGTGGGAAGGAAAAAGTGTGGCAAAAAAACGCTGCACAACGAGAAGAGGTGACCGGACCCTGAGGAAGATTGTGGAGAAGGACCGATTCCAGACCTTGGGGGACCTGCGGAAGCAGTGGACTGAGTCTGGAGTAGAAACATCCAGAGCCACCGTGCACAGGCGTGTGCAGGAAATGGGCTACAGGTGCCGCATTCCCCAGGTCAAGCCACTTTTGAACCAGAAACAGCGGCAGAAGCGCCTGACCTGGGCTACAGAGAAGCAGCACTGGACTGTTGCTCAGTTTTGCATGTCATTCGGAAATCAAGGTGCCAGAGTCTGGAGGAAATGCCAAAATGCCTGAAGTCCAGTGTCAAGTACCCACAGTCAGTGATGGTCTGGGGTGCCATGTCAGCTGCTGGTGTTGGTGCACTGTGTTTTATCAAGGGCAGGGTCATTGCAGCTAGCTATCAGGAGATTTTGGAGCACTTCATGCTTCCATCTGCTGAAAAGCTTTATGGAGATGAAGATTTCATTTTTCAGCACGACCTGGCACCTGCTCACAGTGCCAAAACCACTGGTAAATGGTTTACTGACCATGGTATTACTGTGCTCAATTGGCCTGCCAACTCTCCTGACCTGAACCCCATAGAGAATCTGTGGGATATTGTGAAGAGAAAGTTGAGAGACGCAAGACCCAACACTCTGGATGAGCTTAAGGCCGCTATCGAAGCATCCTGGGCCTCCATAACACCTCAGCAGTGCCACAGGCTGATTGCCTCCATGCCACGCCGCATTGAAGCAGTCATTTCTGCAGAAGGATTCCCGACCAAGTATTGACTATTGAGTGCATAACTGAACATAATTATTTGAAGGTTGACTTTTTTTTTTTGTATTAAAAACACTTCTTTTATTGGTCGGATGAAATATGCAAATTTTTTGAGACAGGAATTTTGGGTTTTCATGAGCTGTATGCCAAAATCATCAGTATTAAAACAATAAAAGACCTGAAATATTTCAGTTGGTGTGCAATGAATCTAAAATATATGAAAGTTTCATTTTTATCATTACATTATGGAAAATAATGAACTTTATCACAATATGCTATTTTTTTTTTAGAAGGACCTGTACAAGTTGATGTTTTATTGAAAATGTAAAATGTCATGTAAACCGATCATCACTATGGTGATCAGTGTTTACTTTAGTTGGGCTCTTGACCCTTTTTAACATTAGTTTTTCTCTGGCTGATTTAAAGCTACAAAATGTTTGTTTGTTTTTTTGGGGTCGCTAACCTCTTACAATAACGAAGGCGTAGGTTGATGACGCATAATTCCAGCGGAATTATGGAACTTGTCGTCAAGCTTGTGGATCTTATAATGTTTATGGACGAGTGAAAACATTCATGTTTTTAACATGACTGTGGTATGAAGCAGGGTGCGATTGCTAATGAGAGACAGATATCAGCACCACACGCAAGTCCCGCGTATATAAAGGAATAAGGACATTTCATTCTACCGAACTACCTTACCCGCAAGAGCTGAATTACTCATACAGGTCAGTTTCTGCATTTGAGTGTGTTGAAAGTTATAATGTTATTTTATGTGTTAGTTTGTTGGCTGTATGAGACTAGCAGTAAGATAGATCAACATTAGAATAACAAACTGATCATATTTAATATTTCATCATGTTGAGCTATATAACATTGATTAGTTTTATGTACATTTGCTCACCTATGGCTTTTATATGGTCCAGAATGTTTGAACGAACAACAGCGTGAGCGTGCCGCTAGACATAACGCAGTTGTCCACATCTGACGCCATGGTAACTATGGCAGTACGAGCGGAAACCAGGGATAACGCGGATATTACATCAGTGACAGGCGACAAGTGAACAGGGAGTCCGGGACGGCAAATTATTTAAAATTGGAAATTCTCTGAAATTAATAATCTTTGGGAACTTTTGGGATGTTGTAAGTACACAACTGCAGGAAATATATCACACTGTGAAAGTGATTTTTGGATATTTTATTACAAGATTATTACATATTGTACCTTTAACTGTGTTTATAAAGCACATCTTTTATGGCAAGAGAAACTAAGAGAATATATGATCAGGTGTTTATTGATGATGAAGATGTAAGCAGTGATCTCATACGGAGTCTAATGCTCGGATCATACGGTTGATGTGCCATTTTATGGTAATTGATTATAGTAACCCTGTGAGGTCCAGCATCTACCGTGGGTTTTTGGACATGTACTGCGGAAGTACATGAGACTACCATTTACGTACCATGGTATATAATCAGTACTTTTTTTATTATAATTATGTATCATAGTATTTACAGGGTTCTCTACAGGGTTGTTAATTTTAACTAAAACTAGTTTTTGTTCATTTAAATAAAGCTTAAATAAAAAATAAATATTGTATAAAAAACCTCAAATTGAAAAATGCAAATGGAAATAAAAAATGTAACTAACAACTAACAGAAATAAAATAAGTTGAAATATTAAAATGACTAAAAACTGAAATAAATGTAAGTTAAAACTAAATAGAAATATTTAAAACACCTAATAAAAAACACATACAAATTACTAAAACCTTAATTAAATAAAAATAAAAATGGAAAATATTTTTTAGTTTTAAAATGAGCTAAATCAAAATATTAATAAATACTAGTATTCTATTAAAATAGCTTGTTTTCTAAAAAACTTCAAAGAATACTGCCCAAAACACGGTGGTAATATTTATATTGTGTAAATGAAAAGTCCTGTTAATATTATTGTTTTTTAACGACATATGGAATTAATATATTAATGCATGTGGTATGTCAGTAATATTCAAAGGTGTTTCAAATAATACCATGGTATTAGCCAGGCACATGTCCATAAAACTTAAAAAAGTACAGTTTATTAGTACATTAGTACTAGTTCTGTTATTAGTACATTAGTACTAGTTCTGTTATTAGTACATTAGTTCATGTTCTGTGTTCAAAAAGCATCACTTAGGATCGTTTCAGGGCTCATAAACACAAACACACCCTGAACGCTGAAAACTCTCTCTGTAATCAGGCTCTCTTCTTTATCTCCTCATGAACACAGAGGCAGTTGCAACTGTTTTCTTTAGTGTGTGTGTGTGTCAGATGCAGGGTTATTACTGTTGTCAACTCAAATTAAACTCCAATTACTAAAACGTTAACTAAAATTAAAGTGTCAGCAGAAAAAAAATAAAACTAAGATCTAATTCAAAATATTAACAAAATCTATAATAGTATATCAATGATACTAAAATAACACAGGTCAGATGATCTAAGCCACTGTATGCTGTCAAAATCAGTGGTCCTTTAACTGACTTTTTTGTGTCTAGACTAAATTAATATGAATTCAAATTAAAATAATAAAATTTCAGCATTCAAGTTTTTAAGAGCTTAATGAACTTTAGGGATCACGATCATTTTAGTCAATTAATTTACCAGTCTCTTCCAGTGATTTACTGCACTGACGATAAGGATTTAAAAAATATATATATAAATATATATATATATATATATATTTTAAATCACAATTTCTCCCTGATAAATTATTTCAGAGCTTGGCATACATAGAAATAAATATATATTTTAGGGCTGTCAAATGATTAATCACGATTAATCACATCCAAAATAAAAGTTTTTTTTACATAATATATGTGGGTGCACTGTGTATAATTATTTTGTATATATATAAATACACACACATGCATGTATATTTAAGAAAAAAATATTATTTATATATAAAATATTTATATTTATATATAATATAAATTATATATAAATCTATATACAGTATATACATGAAAATATTTCTTAAATATATACAAGCATGTGTGTGTATTTATATATGTAAAATAATTATACACAGTGCACCCACATATATTATGTAAAAAAAACTTTTATTTTGGATGTGATTAATCACGATTAATCATTTGACAGCCCTAATATATTTATTATAAAATACATCTTTATTTTCAGTTGTTTTTGCTCATTTTAAAGCTTTGTCTTATTTGAAATGATTTTAAGTCATCTTTGAGGTTCACTAATTCCTCTTTTTGGGCCCCGGTCCCGTTTGAGAACTGCTGGTCTACATGGTTTGTTCAAAGTTTGATCAATACTTGATTTAGCAAGCAAAACTAGTGGCTTTTAAAACGAGGTAGCAAGCATCAGCCAATAGATGGCGCTGTTGCTCTGAAAGCCTGTCATGAGTGTGTGAGGATAATCTCTGTGCTGCTGATGTAATCTAGTGTACACTCAACAGTGTGAGGAATGTGTGTGTGTGTGTCTGTCTTCATGAACTCTCTGTGGATCTGTTAACCCTCTTAACCTACATCTGACACCTCTGACCCACAGACGCCAGAGAGACTCCCCGACGTCCACTCGCTCAAATCATGTCTGCTACTAAACATCACACACGAGATCTTCTCTGACAGAGCAAACGGGGAGTTATCCTGATGTTTCCTCCGAGAAAAACACACCAGTTATCTCATGTTTCGGTTCAACTGACCCTCAAACAAACTGTGCTCGGATTCGCAAACGAAAGTCAGAGATCTCGATATGAATGAACTCAAACATTTGTCCTCAGGAGAGACGTCAGCGACAGAGTTGAGTAAAAGTCAAAGCCGTCACAGATGAAGTATCTGTGTGTGCTGTCGTATATCCTCACAGCGTGACACACTGAGCTTGAGCTCACAGTCGCAGCGTGTGCAGAAACACACAACTACACCGGGAAATTTATAGCAATGGAGCCGGAATTCACCCAGAACACACTGGTGTAAACACACTGCAGACACGCCAACACTCACAGGGGCCTGGTACACTCACACACACACTCATCTGTGCTGACACTCACACTCACACTCACACACACACACAAGACTCTTTCTGTCTGTCATTGCTCAGAGTAGTATATATATATATAGTCAGTATGAATACTGTGTAGCAAACAAATCCTGGAAAAACAACAACAATGTATCACGGTTTCCACAAAAATATGAAGCAGCACAACCATTTCAACACTGATAATAATCAGAAATGTTTCTTGAGCATCAGATCATCATATTAGAGTGATTTCTGAAGGATCATGTGACACTGAAGACTGGAGTAATGATGCTGGAAATTCAGGTTTTGATCACTGGAATAAATTACATTTGACAATAGTTTTAGGTGACGATAATAACCCTGTCTGACAGTCAGGATGCTCCACATGTAGGAGGCTCACTGGGGTTAAGAACGATCCGTGGGTGTGTTGTTTTGTTGAGCTTCTGAAGTGCCAGTGAGTGTGTGTGTGTGTCCTGGTTAACCTTACACAAAATGTCCCCACAAAGATGGCAATATCTGAAATCCTTGTCCTTGTGGGGGAATTTTTTGGTCCCGATGAGGAAAACAACTCATAAATCACACATAATTACTTTTTTTTTTTTTTTTTTTTTATGTAAAAATTCAGAAAGTTTAGTGTGATGGCTAGGTTTAGGGGTTGGGTTAGTGTGTGTGATGGGTAGGTTAGGGATAGTGTGTGGGGAAAAAATATACAGTTTGTACAGTATTAAAACCATTTCGCCTACAAAGATAGTCCCCACAAAGATAGTGAACCAGACGTGTGTGTGTGTGTGTGTGTGTGAGTGTGTGTGTGTGTATTGCAGGACTGCTTGTATTTAGGACTCCTCTACGGCTTAACGATCTTCTACATTTCAAAGGCTTGTTTAGAAATCTGATCTGTGCATACCTTTACACACACACACTAGCTGTTTTTAAATCACTCCTTCAGTGTGGCAGAGTAAACAAACGTTAGTTTGGCCTGTGTTACAGAGTACACACACACACACACACACACACAGCAGCAGCAGCAGACACACACTGTCATCTGTCTTACAACACAGACCATCCATCACAGCAGCGGAGTCGACATGTCTGACACACACACTCTCACTTTTCACACCACTAAACACACACACACACACACCTGAAGCAGCCAGGAGAAAACGCATCGATTCGATGCGCTGGATGATGATGTCATCGCGAGAGCAGCTTGGAGTCGCACACTAATATCTGTGACGCTCTGTATGTGTGTGTGTGTGTGTGTGTGTGTTAAAACGTCCTGCAGTGTTTGAATGGTTCCTCAAATCATGTGTGTTGTTGGGGAGAGTTTGTGATGTTACTTTACTAACTGATCAGACGCTCCATTTTCACCTGCTGAGAAAGTCCCTCTGAAGGAAGAAAACACAGAGAACACCATAGCAACTGAATATAGCATAACCCCTAGCAACCATACAGAAACGCCCTGGCAACCACCACCAACAACAACAACATTCAAATGTATTTTGAACTGGCAAACGCCACTCAGCCAATCAAGCCTTGAATGTGATTGGCTGATACAAAGCAGGAAGTGACATCATTAATAATCATCAATGTGAACATCATATATTCAAACAGGAGAGAGAGAGAGAGAGAGAGAGAGAGAGAGAGAGAGAGAGAGAGAGAGAGAGAGAGAGAGAGAGAGAGAGAGAGTGTAAAAGATATTTAACGTTGATAATTGGTGATATTGGATGTTTTTGACCTTCTTTGTTAATGCTAATAATAATACTATATTAATCTATTTGCAAATATATATTTTTGTTGATTGCTGTTTTTTTAGTTTTAGTTTTTATTTGATTTGTTAATATTACTTATTCATTTTCTTCCTACTGTTATTATTCTACTTTGTTTGTCCTATTTTTATTTTCCTATTTTCACATTC
This sequence comes from Rhinichthys klamathensis goyatoka, assembly GCF_029890125.1. Taxonomy (NCBI): domain Eukaryota; kingdom Metazoa; phylum Chordata; class Actinopteri; order Cypriniformes; family Leuciscidae; genus Rhinichthys; species Rhinichthys klamathensis. The sequence goes on along the minus strand of NW_026607059.1, from coordinate 163,633 downwards.
AAGTTTTGATACAAATCATTGTAATTTCAATTATCTTATTTCATTGTGTTTATTTTATTTTACACGATTTACACTATTCCTTGAGTTTATTTGTTAATGTTGCTTATTTGTGCTTTTAATTTATTTTAATTTATTTGATTTGATTATTCATCATTTTATTTGTTAACAAATCTACAACATTTCCACTATTGTTATCTTATCATAAATGTATTTATATTTTATTTACACATTTATTTATAATATTTTAATCATAACCTTATTCTTATCGTCATGTTGAATTTTTAATAAAAATCTCATTTTAATTTTAATAAATGAATGCTAATAGAATTTTTTCTAATTTTATTTTATTTTAGTGTTTTATCTTATTTTTTGTTGATTTGTGCTTTTATTTTAGTCTTCTCAATTTACTTTTTCATTTTTTTTATTTGTTAATAAATCCACAACTACATTTGTCCTACTGCTATTATTATTATTTACTTATTTGAATTGCCTCATTCTACTCTTCATGTTTCCTTTTTAATAAAAATCTCATTTTAATTTTAATTACAAAAAAAATAATTCATGTAATTTAATTTTTTTCTAATTGAGTTTATTTTATTTTCTATCTTTAATCTATGTTAATATTGCTTGTTCACTATAGTTTTACTCTTCAATTTCCCTGCAAGTATTACATTGAAAATGCGCTAAAAATGCTCTGGCGATACAAATGTCCAGTTTTCGTCGTGCCAATGAAGCGCAATGAATGTAGCTGAATGGAAAAGCAAACTACTGCAGTATTACCATTGACCGAACTGGTGTTGAAGGCACTGCCAGGGTTTCACAGCTCATTACACTGGCTCCAGCGCGCTGTCCCCCCCCGAGCAGCAGCAGGTACACCTCAGTGTCTCTCTGCAGGCCCTAGTGGCCCGTCTGTCTGCCTGTATGTGTCATATCTGCAGGATTACGCGCCGCACAATAGCACTGCATCTCCGCTCTCCAAAGACAGTGGATGTTTACAGGAACTAACGAGCGCCGGAGAGAAAGAGAGGGACGAGTTAGTCCCCCGTCTGCTGACCGTCTTAAAGGGACAGTCCACTCAAAAATGTCTGACATCATTTACTCACCCTCACGTCGTCCCGAACCTGTACGACTTCCTGTAAAACACAAAAGGAGATTTTTAACCCTTGTGTTATGTTGCGGGTCAATTTGACCCGTTTCGATTTTCAAGTTGTTGGAAATACTGGTTAACCTTTGTTTTTTTTCTTGATATTTTGTGACTTTTTCTCATTTATCATGATGAACATGCATGCAAAGTTTCAACATGCTGATGTGTTTTGACATATACAAACAAAATTACTGTTACGTTCGTGATGTTCGCGGGTCAATTTGACCCTCATAGACAGCCATTCAAAAGCAACTGTACAGACACAAAATAAAAACATTTATTTTCTGTATGTCAGGGCACTTCAATTCCAGTTCTAACGTGCAATTGCATCTAAAAGTGCTCTAACCCTAACCAAACACACTTGAAAAAGCTAAAATTACAGTGTTCAGAATTATTTGCAAATTACAGATGAAAATCTTTGTCAGACACAGATAGTAAAATAAGCTCTCATTTCAATATTCAAAATATCTATATACCTAGCTTTTAACCAAAACTTTTGTGTAGGATTTTCAAAGGCAGCTTCACAGAGCCAAAAAATAAATAAAAAACATTTATTTGATGTATGTTTTTGTTATGTTTGGTTTCTCACTTCCCAGTGAGTGAATAATGAAACTAGGAAAATAGGTCTTAGGAAACTAGGGAAAGTTAACTTAGGAAAATGAAAAATTTTCATTATACAGCAATTTTTTTTTGTTCAGTTATGATGTTCAAAGCATAAAATGTAAAAAAAAAAAAAAAAAAGTAAAAAAAATAATATATGCAAAAAAAATCAGTATACTGTTTATTTTCCAATTTTGTCAAAACAAAACTGTTTTAAAAAATGTTTTAAAAACATTTTCATTAATCATATTTTCAGATATAATGTTTTTGTAATGTTTGACAAATGTTGATATTAAAAGTTTACAGTTTGTATCTAAATCTTTGTTGTTTTTCATAGTGTGATTTTTGAGGAATTGCATTGAATCCAATTGGGGTCAATTTGACCCGGTCCATAAGGGGTGTACACAGAAATCAAACAGAACACAAGGGTTAATGGGAATGCCCAAGCTTTTCTTTTTTCTTTTTCACGCAATAAATGGGTACTGGGGCTGTCGAGGTCCAAAAAGAAGAAGAAGAAGAAGAAAAAACGTCAAAAAGGGATAAAATCAGGGTTATTAAAGGGTTAAAATCAGGATAATTATCATTAACTAACATTAAACTATTAAAAACCTTATTGTTAATAAAATAAAATAAAATATAAAGCTCCAAAAAGAAGAAAAAACGTCAAAAAGGGATAAAATCAGGGTTATTAAAGGGATAAAATCAGGGTTATTAAAGGGTTAAAATCAGGATAATTATCATTAACTAACATTAAACTATTAAAAAACCTTATTGTTAATAAAATAAAATAAAAAGCTCCAAAAAGAAGAAAAAAACGACAAAAAGGGATAAAATCAGGGTAATTAAAGGGTTAAAATCAGGGTTGTTGTCGTTAACTATCATTAAACTAATAAAATCATTATTGTTAATTGAGATACAGCTGAAATAAACGAAAAAGCTCCAAAAAGAAGAAAAAACACACCAAAAAAGGGTTAAAATCAGGGTTAAAAACATTATTGTTAATTGAAATAAATAAAATAAAATATTAGATGAAGAATTTGCCAAAAAACTATTTAAACTTAAATGGAAATCAGAAAAGTTGCTTTGGCAACTATCTGAAATTATTTAATTTTGAAGCACTGAAATCACAAATTATTATAAACCTAAATTTGAAGAAAAAAAATCTATTAAAAAAAACTAATAAAAATGACAAAAGCACATAACAAAATGACTAAACATTAGACAGAACATATGAAAATAAAAGCTAATTAAAAATATTAATACAAACTACAATAGTACATAAATAACACTCATATAAAACTGAGTAAAGCATCACAAAAATAGTGACATGTGGACAGTAGGTCTTTACAAGCGATACGGTACATATGAGGGAAGGACAAAAACTCAATCACTATAAAAGTTGTCAGTAGCCAATCTTATTCCATTCAAACATGGCAATATATATAAAAATATACGGTTTGCATCAGTAAAAAAAAACACATTTTCATTGAATAATGGTTTAAATTTCAATAAATTCCTTGCATAGCACTGTTGCATGGCTGTAAAATACATGTGATATAGTGCATGAGAAATATGCAGCACAGTATATATGTAATATGCAGTTACAGTGTTTGACGGCTGCACTCGCATGCACTAAAAGTGCACTTATAATGTTATGCTGCATGCCATTCGAGTTTGAATAATGATAATGAGTTGTTTTTGAGTGAATATTCCTTTAAGAGACAGAAGAGCCTATGTACAAGTGTGTGTGTGTCAGGAGACTGTTGATTATCAGGAAGGTCTTTTGGCTCCAGTACTTCAGAAGAAAGAAGAAAAGGTAATACAAACAGAGATGGGGGAAGTGTGTGTGTGTGTGTTGCTTGTTGTTAATTTGCTCCATGCCGATCAGTCAAACAGGAACCCCAACCGAGCAAATCTCGTTTTCATGACTGTCAGCTAGAACTCAAGCAGAGACGCAGAGATGCAGGGAAACCCAGAGAGAGAAGAGAGGCGCCAAATAGTAATTAAAGCCGTGTAGATTAAGTTTACAGAAGTGTGATGCTTTAACTCGCTTTATTACCCCCTACAGGGGTGTAAAAAAGCCTTCCCCGTGTGTGTGTGTGTGTGTGTGTGAAAGCCAACATTGAGCGTCTCGCTTCTGCATCTGTTTTTAAGGCCGGCTCGCACCTCAGGTATTGGGTCCGGGAACGACCCCTCACACCTCTCCGATAATTGGACGGGTCTCGTCTTTTCCACCGCGTGCTTTGACTCCCGTCGCCCGTGCTGTTCTGTAGCTTCTCCTGCTGATAACACACACACACACACACACACACACACCAAAGCTTCATTTTATCTGGCGGCGGTAATACACAACAAACTGGCAAACACTATTTTGGCATCAGATGTTAGTCGTGTACTAGAGAATATAAACATGCACCAATGCAAGTATCCATCACTTCGATGAGCTCATTGTCTCTGAACTAAATTATTACAGCGGTTAAATTAATATATATTTTTTGTATATGTACATTTCTGAAATGCTTAACTTAGACAGTTACATCTGATTACAGATCACTCTAAATTGTAATGTGGACTCGTGCATTTTCTCTATATAAATAAATGAGAGCTCTATATAAATAAATGTGCATGACTGAATTAATGCAATTAATGTTACCCCAAAATATAATAAATTTAAGAAGCCCATTTTAGGGCCTTGATTGATTGATTGACATTTTGTCCAATTAAGCCATTTCAGTGGCAAATTCTCATAATTCATCAACAAACTCGTTTGTTTTAACGTTTTCATTATTCTCATGTTGATTCTCATCACTATAATGCAATCGTTTTATTTCATTTTCATGCAAATTTCAATTTCTTTTCTTTGATTTGGAGGGGTTTTGATGTACGTCACTAACGAGAATCTTTATATTCTCTAGAAAAGCGTCTGATCTAGTGATGGTGCTCTTCTGTCGATTTTGACCAAAAAAAATTTTACGTTTTGTTTTGTATAAAATTTTTACTTCATCAGAATGGTACCAAACTTGGTAAAGGTTTTGGCACTTGCTGTGCGAACACACAAAAACAAATTCATGGACATGATTCGAACAGGTTAAATGGTCCTGTATAAAATAGTCACACTTGTGCTCCTCGCGGTCAGAAACGAGCGCATTGGAAATGAATGAGACGAATTTCCTCTAGTGGATGCGTTCGGTACTGCGGCCAAACTACATCTGACTGAAAGCTCATTTTTGGAGATATCAACCTTAAATTTGGAACACAACTTGTTTATATTTATGGCTTTGGTTTTCTTGCCGTTTTAGAGTAAAACTAGTTTTTGAAAATATATATTTCATATAAAAATCTAAAATAGCATTTTTACACGTAAAACTCTGTACCTTTTTTTAAGTCCACTTTTTTAAACTTGTTTCACTTCAGCAATAACAAGTGTCGTCTTTGAAAAGAGATCGAACTTTAGTCTGTGCTCCAAAGCATTCAAGATTTACGACAGTTTAAGTTGGAAATTAAATTTCCAGGTCTACGCTCAAAAAGTTAACAAATGGATTATAAATACAGCGTAAATGTAATTTATTATAAAATAATAATACATTAAAATTAGGGCTGTCAGTTAAATGCGTTATTAACGGCGTTAACGCAAACCCATTTTAACGGCGTTAATTTTTTTATCGCGCGATTAACGGTCTTTTTGGCCTAGCAAACTTTGTAGTTTTTTTTCACATGCTTTTGCAACAGGACGCGGCATGCGCGTTTTGTTGCTTCGTCGACCAAAGCGCAAGCGGATCTAGCTAGACCGGAAACAAAACAACAAGGCACGCCGCACACACTTGTTTGGGCTTGCGATCCGCCCAAATAGTTGGTTAACGTTACGTTTTGAGTGGATGACGAGCGCGAGACGCCGAAATGGATGCCAATAAGATTCTGAATGGAAAGTTTACTTTTAAAAAGTTGCCAAATGGTTCCATTGACAAGACCAAAGTGAAATGTGTGTTTTGTCGTTGTGAACTGAGCTATCGTCATCGCAGCACGTCCAGTCTGAAATACCACTTGATGGCCAAGCACACACACACACACACACACACAGCTGATGCGAATTCTCCGCCCCCTCGTCAATATCAGGACCTCGTCAGTATTTCTTTCACCCTTTTATTGATGGACAGTGTTACATTGTGTGAGAGATTATTTGCTACAAGTGAGAATGTTAGTGTGAAATTGAACACAGCATATGTCAATGTTGTTTTCAATAAAAAAACATTTGCACAAAGCAAGCCGATCCACTTTTCCATGTTGATAAGAGCATTAAAATGAGAAAAAAAAATAATGGGACAAAAAGAAATCAAGAGACATTTAGAATAGATAAAAATGTGCGATTAATTGTGATTAATCGCGAGTTAACTATGACATTAATGCGATTAATCGCGATTAAATATTTTAATCGTTTGACAGCACTAATTAAAATACATTAATTCCATTGAAAAAAAAATATTAATTATAATTTTCAGTCATTTAGAGCACCAGAGGGTTAAATAACCCAGAAACTGAAACACTGGATCTGAAGAACCAATGAACCATAGATAACTTTACTAATATTTAGCTGCCAGTAGAAATGCTTAAAACCTGAAGATAAGTCAACAAACTGGAGGGACGTGAACAGGTTTTTCCTCCATCGGCTGCTGTCTGTAATGAGGGCGTATCCCGGATATCGGGGTGAAAATGAGAAAATGTCCCTGTGAAGACCCTTCTACCCCCGTCCCGTCCCAGTGTGGACTCATCAAACACAGCAGAACGGTGAGACTAACGCAGTCACAGGGGGCGGAGACACACTTCCTTTAATTGGATAGACATTCAATAAATTTTTCTCCAACAGAGTATCCATTTAGAATACACACCGCTTCCACCAGAACTCCACGGTTGCTATAGTTACTGCTGTAAAACCAGTTGTATTCTTTTTGGAACGTTCAGCGTGAACACACTACTCTATTTATATACACACACTCTTTATACTGCAACATGGCAGAGAATAGGGCACACGTACATGAATTTGGGATGCACCTAATGTTATTTGGTTTTATTTCTTTATTGATGGCAGATGTAAACATTATTTTAATACTAACAACTGCATGGAAAGTATGGTAACCATGGTCATGCTTTTATAAGGGGCCCTGAAAAACACACATCTAATCAGATCAGAGGGACTGTTACACATTTACAGGGCTGCTCACGCACGCACGCACGCACACACACACACACACACACACACACACACACACACACACACACACACACACACACACACACACACACACACACACACACACACACACACACACACACACACACACACACACACACAGCTACAATTTGATAAGAGCCACTAGATGGCACAGAATTCCAGATGTACTGAATAGAGTGTATGTGTGTGTTTTTGTGTGAGAGAGTGAGTGTGTGCGTGCGTGTGTCTGTGTGCATGTGTGTGTGTGTGAGTGACTGAGTGTCTGGCCAGTGTAAACCCTATGTTTTGGGGACAAAATGTCCCCAGAAAGATGGCAATATTTGAAATCCTTGTTGAGAAATTTTTTGGTCCCCATGAGGAAAACAGCTTTTTAATCACATACTAAATGTAAAAATACAGAAAGTTTTGTGTGATGGTTGGTTCAAGGGTCGGGTTAGTGTAGGAGGAGAAAATATACAGTTTGTACAGTATAAAAATCATTATGTCTATGGAAAGTCCCCATAAAACATGATAACACATCATGTATGTGTGTGTGTGTGTGTGTGTGTGTTACGGGGGGATGGAGTGATGGACAGCTCACACGCCAGCCATTATAGTGAGGTGCTGCCAGCACCATCACCATGGCAACAGGCCAGGGGCCCGACAGAACAAAGAAGCAGGATCCCAGTGTGTGTGTGAAAGACTAACGGCCTCCAGCGCTCATATTTACATGTGACGCTGAAGGGTTAATTGCTGTGAATTCCTGGGCTGCGTGTGAACTCTGCACGAGTGTGTCGTCTTTGATTTTACATCGCAAAAACTTCCAGAGTTGCAGATGTTCAGCGTATGAACGCATCTATTTAGATGATTTGATATCTATTAAATATCTCAATCCACTTGAGCTGCTTCTCAGATGTTTCTCTGGCTAAACAAAAAAAAAAAAAAAACAGTAATCTCACATGTGTCTCCTCTAGAGTTTCAGAAGAGATCTCAACGACGCCTGAAACGGTGCTCAAATTTGCCAAAACGTCAGAGATCTTAACCCTCTGGGGACCAGAGTGTTTTTGGGGCCCTTGGGATGTTTTGACATGCACTGACATTTGTGCTTTTTTCAGTTATTTATAAACATGTTAATGGCAAAGGTGTAAATTCACTCTATATAGCACAAACTTGGCTACCATGAGATCTGAGCAACATGTATGTACATGTTTGTATTTTTAATAGAATAATGTTTATGCGTGGTTATTGAAAAAAATAAAAATGAAAGTTGCTGAAATAAGACCACAAAACACATATTGATTATTTCTTCACAAGACTTTTGAAAATTGTATCACATAGCCTAGAATATTTGCTCCAAAACTATGTGAGAATCATCCTGACTACTCATTCAGATAAGTCAATAAAGTCTTTTACATTTTTAATGACGTGTTTTGTTTGAGAAAGCTTTATGCAGGAGGCTTGATCTCTCATTAATATGTATGGCATTCCACACCTGAGAAAGACAAAGACCCTCCCATAATGGCCCTATTAGGTGCTATCAGGCCATATCATTACAGGAGCCTTGCACAAAGAATGAGGAGATTTAAAAAAGAATGGCTTTTAGATTGTTTGGATATTATAAGGAAAATACAGGGTGCATACGTCTGGACACTTCTATCACACACCCTTCACCATATAGACATGGTTTTATTTCAGTTCAAAGTTAGAGTTGGAAACATCTTGAAAAGAAAATTGTCTTTCTCCATAAATGTCTTAGTTTGATCATACATATTTCAAAGTTGAGGATTCATTATTTTGATATAGCTTGAACAAACACTATAACATCTTAGTTGATTAGTTTATTGACAAAACATACTATATATTTAACATATGAGCAGAAACTCCTAAAAAAGCTTATTTGATGTCTATTTTAGAGTAAAAACTTTATCCAAAACGAGTCAACGAAATGTTGTCTGTTATTTAGTCTGTAACAGTGCGTATCTGTGCGTTCATTCATTCATTCACACACACACACACACAAACTGTGTGACACAAACATGATTCACATTTAACAGTATGCTATTTTTCCGTTTACAGACACTACGTTATTCTATATCGCGATTAGAACAAAGCACTTGCAAAAAACACTTACTTCTCAGCTGAATCTGTTCATCCTCGAAGTGAAAATAACCCAGTGGTAAATGTCCCAGGATTGTTCCACATATAGCCGCGCAAGACGACAGTAGATTAATCTGACTAAAAAATAATGTGTGTTTTCAGAGTTCATGGGCGTTAACGCGTCTCAATGTGTTGCTTCACATATTTGCGTTTGAATAGCGCGTGCTCTCCGTAGGCGTGTCACATTACCACAGATAATCAGCTGAGAGAACGATAATGAGATGGGCTGACACGTCTCTCTTTTTATATAGATGACATAAACGGAGAATAATAATTTTAGTTTTGAATCGGATCATTTAAAAGTACAAACTCAAATGATTTAAAAGATATATTGCTTATGGCTGGGTGAATAGTATTAGCTGAGTTGTGTTGAAGATTAGAGACGTGCTCCAGAAAAAAAGTTCACGGTGACCGAGAGGCAGAACGCACACCCTGTTTATTTTCTTTATTTTACAAAAGCACAATATTTTATTTCGATTGTATGTGGGCACATAAAAAAGTAGACATTTAACAGATTATTTTCTCATATTTCTTAACTCTATATGAACAGAAATGATGGTAGTACTTTAAGTCTATTTTTCTGCTATGTGAAAAAAAACGAGCAAAACGCGCCGGCGCGTTTCTGGTCCCCAGAGGGTTAATATGAACAAAACAAGTGATTTGAGCTCATGCTCATTTTACAGCTCTATAATCTCACTGGATGAGAACTAGTGAATCATTGGAGTCGACACTGCTGTTTAAAGGTTTGGGGTCAGGAAGATTTCTCTCTTTTTTCTTTTAAGAAATCAACACTTTCATTCAGCAAGAATTAGGGCTGGGTGATATGACCAAAATCTTATATCATGATATGAATAATTGTATTTCATGATAACAATATATGTCACAATATAGTTATTTTTGCTTTAAATAAAGTTTTAATGATATAAAAAATAAATTGGAATTTCAATCACTCAAAAAACGAATACTTATGGAAGCTTGTTTTCACCACAGAATAAAAAATAAAAAAGATAATTGCGACTTTTTATCTCAGAATTCCGTGATATAAACTCGCAATTGTGAGAAATAAACGTGCAATTCTACCCTTTTTTTTAATTGCATGTTTATATCTTGCAGTTCTGACTTTATAACACGCAATTGGGAGATATAAAGTCAGAATTGCATGATATAAAGTTGCAATTGCGTGTTATAAAGTCAGAATTGTGAGATATAAACAAGAATTGCACTTTATAATTGGCAATTGCGAGTTTATATCTCACAATTAACTCGCAATTGCGTGTTTTAGAGATATAAACTCACAATTGTGTGTTTTAAAGTCAGAATTGCCAGATATAAACTCACAATTGCGTGTTTTAAAGTCAGAACTGCGAGATATAAACTCACAATTGCGTGTTTTATAGTCAGAACTGCGAGATATAAACTCACAATTGCGTGTTTTAAAGTCAGAACTGCGAGATATAAACTCACAATTGTGTGTTTTATAGTCAGAACTGCGAGATATAAACTCACAATTGCGTGTTTTAAAGTCAGAACTGCGAGATATAAACTCACAATTGCGTGTTTTATAGTCAGAACTGCGAGATATAAACTCACAATTGCGTGTTTTATAGTCAGAACTGCAAGATATAAACTCACAATTGTGTGTTTTATAGTCAGAACTGCGAGATGTAAACTCACAATTGCGTGTTTTATAGTCAGAACTGCGAGATATAAACTCACAATTGCGTGTTTTAAAGTCAGAACTGCGAGATATAAACTCACAATTGTGTTTTATAGTCAGAACTGCGAGATATAAACTCACAATTGCGTGTTTTAAAGTCAGAACTGCGAGATATAAACTCACAATTGTGTTTTATAGTCAGAACTGCGAGATATAAACTCACAATTGCGTGTTTTATAGTCAGAACTGCGAGATATAAACTCACAATTGCGTGTTTTATAGTCAGAACTGCAAGATATAAACTCACAATTGTGTGTTTTAAAGTCAGAACTGCGAGATATAAACTCACAATTGTGTGTTTTAAAGTCAGAACTGGGAGATATAAACTCACAATTGCGTGTTTTAAAGTCAGAACTGCGAGATATAAACTCACAATTGCGTGTTTTATAGTCAGAACTGCGAGATATAAACTCACAATTGCGTGTTTTATAGTCAGAACTGCGAGATATAAACTCACAATTGCGTGTTTTAAAGTCAGAACTGCGAGATATAAACTCACAATTGCGTGTTTTAAAGTCAGAACTGCGAGATATAAACTCACAATTGTGTGTTTTAAAGTCAGAACTGCGAGATATAAACTCACAATTGTGTGTTTTAAAGTCAGAACTGCGAGATATAAACTCACAATTGTGTGTTTTAAAGTCAGAACTGCGAGATATAAACTCACAATTGTGTGTTTTAAAGTCAGAACTGGGAGATATAAACTCACAATTGCGTGTTTTAAAGTCAGAACTGCGAGATATAAACTCACAATTGTGTGTTTTAAAGTCAGAACTGCGAGATATAAACTCACAATTGTGTTTTAAAGTCAGAATTGCGAGATATAAACTCACAATTGCGTGTTTTAAAGTCAGAACTGCGAGATATAAACTCACAATTGCGTGTTTTAAAGTCAGAACTGTGAGATATAAACGCACAATTGTGTGTTTTAAAGTCTGAACTGTGAGATATAAACGCACAATTGCGTGTTTTAAAGTCAGAATTGCAAGATATAAACTAGCAGATAAAAAGTCGCAATTATCTTTTAAAATGTTTTATTCTGTGGCGGAAACAAACTAGCTTCCCCAAATACTAGCCAAACTAACAAAAAAAAAAAAAAAAAAAAAAAAAAACAAGCTCACTAAATAAGAAAAGAAAATAATTACATGCACTAGAAATAAAAATAAAACTACATAATAAATAGAACAAAGCAGGTTTATTAGGCTGCTGTCACTTTAAGAGTGAATGCACTGATCTAATATACTGATAAACATTTGCTTTCCTTCTTAACCATTGACGTTCACTTAAGACATAATGGGGATACTCACTCAAAGATGGACATTTTGACATAGCTGAGTGTATTTGACAAGCTCAGTAAGGCACTAAAAGAACTCAAGGCGCTAAATTCAGTACTCACGCGCTGTATGAGCAGCAGTTTTATTAAAAACAGTTTCTCAGACAGCGCGGGCCGGGCACATACCGAATTGAGTCTTCTTTCGCTGCTTATTGCGCTTGAAATCACTTGTTTTTAAACCGCAAGGCTTAAAAATGCATTCAACTATAAGCTTTCGAGACAGAACAGAACGGCAACCGCGACAAATGCGATAGTCCAGAATCTCTACCAGTTGACAAATTTCTCCCGGTTAATCGTGTCTACAGTACCGTTATATCGCTCACCCCTAGCAACAATGCATTAAATTAATCGAATGTGACAGTAAAGACATTCATAAGGTCACAAAATATTTCTATTTTAAATAAATGAACTGTCTATACATCAAAGAATCCTGAAAAACAAAATGTATCACGGTTTCCACAAAAATATGCAAATATAAGTTTTCATAAATGTTCCTTGAGCATCAAATCATCATATTAGAATGATTTCTGAAGGATCATGTGACACTGTAGGAATAATCGCAGGAATAAATGACATTTTAACATATTCAAGTGGAAAACGGGTATTTTAAATTGCAATGAAATTTCGCAATACTTCTATTTTTACTATATTTTTGACCAAATCAATGAAGCCCTGGTGAACAGAAGAGACTTCTTTCCAATGAGACTTTTGAACGGTTGTGCGTTTTAAGGATGTTGTGCCTCGTTAAACCTGGAGTCTGATCTAGTTAACACTCGTTCTGTTTGGGAATGAACCTCAAAAACATTTGCAGTGCCAGCCAAGTTTCTTAGTTAACCTGCGTTTCTGAGCAACATTTGACCTTCCAACATCAAAGAAACACTGGCCTTGCATTCCAGGTAAGCAAGAATATCTCCACTCCTAGATGCCCCACTATCCATCAAACACCACAAGCACTGATTTATGAAAAGAATTTGACCAGGAAAACATCTCTGGCTCAGCGTCAACAATGATCGTTTCAGAAGACACCAATTAACTTAGCAGTGGGAGAAGCCCAGCACACATCTTCTGCTAAACAGGGTTCAGGGTTGCAAAAAGCAAGTGCACAAACAGTGTGATTTAAGAGCATGAATCGGACTCTTTATCCAACGCGGGGTGGAAAAAGCACCTGCGACTAAGAGCGGGGTTTATGTACAAAGAGCGTTAAGAGCAGGCCAGCTGTAGTCTTGGAGGATAAGGTGAAAATATAAGGCCACTGACAGACGTATGTTAGCAAGTGAGGTAGCTAGCAGCGATGACAAGAGAGATAGCAAAGACTACAGGGTTCATTTCTACAACAATGCAAAAGCCATTGCGAAATACAAGGTTTTATGGATGTTTCATGAAGCGAGAAGTTAAAAACAGACGAAGCGGCGTGCTGACAAGCGGCTGGAGTTAAACGCGAGAGCGCACGAGAGAGATATGAAGGGGAAAATGCTTCAACATGGTCAAACTGGGTCAGAGACGAGCCTCGTCTCCGCCAATTGGGCACCTTTGAAGCCGCGATCGGTCTTCGGGGCGAAATAAATTATTTATAAGTTTATAACAATGACATGTCATGAAGTTTCAATTTCACTACAATGAATCCATACCCACGGAGCATAAAGCAACACCACATGGATGAGAGGGGATCACGACACGAGCGGATCCGCCCACCCAATCCGCCGCTCCCAAAAGACAGGGAAAAACAGACGTATAGACGCCTTTCATCCTCACAATGAGAATCATATGTCTCCCGTGGCCTGCTCCAGACTTTCGGTCTTCACTATAGGTGACGCCTTCAGGCAGAAACGGGAATCTGAAACAAGGAACAAATCGTATGGAGATAAGAGACTTCTGGAGGGGAAGCAGAGGCCTAATGGCTCTCGCTTCTACGAGCACAAAGCTTACAGACTCGATTCCTGAAAGAGCATCGTTTTAAGAGTCCATCAACCCGGGCGCAAATCTCCAAACCCATCTGTAAATGCAGTGCATGAATGGAGGAAAGCAGTGCTTCTCAACTGGTGGACGATTACAACCCCCAAAAAGTCTCTTAGGATATAATATAGAGTAAACTACATTATCGCAGCGCTCTAAAGTATGCAACTTTGTCCGCACACATGCCAGTAAAGCCATATATTATAACAAATCTCAATGTAAACTATATCGCACAGCTTTATAAATGAAGTTGGTTATATAGTACATCCAACTTTATCCATCCACATATACGCACATAACACTTTGTCGCTTTTGGCTTGCTTAGTACATTTAATATTCGACAATTTTATTGATCTGCCTGCATTGACACTATTATATGAGAAATGAACTGAGCTGGACCTTCTCCAGAGAGGCTATACATATAAATGAACTAAATTAATAACTTTTTTACAACAAAAATGAGCCACTTTGTTGCATTATTTTCCTGTTATCTCTGTAAAGCTGCTTTGAAACAATCTGTATTGTAAAAAGCGCTATATAAATATATACTTGACTTGATAAGGCGATACTATATTGCAAATTATGGCACATCTCTTTATATAAAATGTGATATATTATTACATCCAGCTTTACCTGCATACATATTGTAGCCTATAAAGCAATCCTATACCGCACAGCTCTATATATAAAGTTGGATACATAATACATCCAACTTTATCCGCATACCTACAGTACACTCATGTAAAGCGATACCATATATTAAATCTTAACTGTGATTATATTGTTGCAATATGTAAACTATATAGGCCTATGTAACTATAGCTCTTCTGCTAAATAATGCACACAGATATTAAGATATAAACATCAACATCATGATTTTCTGTAAGCTGCTTTGAAAAAAAAAAGTATATTGCAAAAGGCACTATACACTGTAAAAAAAATAACATTTCATGTTATTTCAACTTAAATTACATGAAACTGACTTAAAAATATTTTGATGAGTTAAAAGCATATATCGTCATATCATATAACTTCTTACAGTGTACAAATACACTACCGTTCAAAAGTTTGGGGTCAGTGAGAATTTTATTTTTATTTTTTTGGAGGAAAGAAATCAATACTTTTATTTATCAAGGAATAATTAATTTGATCGAAAGTGACAGTAAAGACATTTATAATGTTACAAAAGATTCTAACCCTAACCCTATTAATCAAAGAATCCTAAAAAAAAAAACTGTACAACTGACAGACCAACAACTGTTTCAACATTGATAATAATAATAAATGTTTCTTGAGCATCAAATCCTCATATTATACTGATTTGTGAAGGATCATTTGACACTGAAGACACTGACACTGGTGATGCTGAAAATTCAGCTTTGATCACAGGAATAAATTACACTTTACTATATATTCACACAGAAAACAGCTGATTTACACTGGAATAATATTTAATACTATAACTGATTTTTGTTGTATTTTTAATCAAATAAGCGCAGCCATGGTTAGCAGAAGAGAATTCTTTTAAAAGTATTTAAAATCGTACCGACCCCAAACTTTTGAACGGTAGTGTACATTTAATTTGACTTGACCTCAAAACCAATGCAAAATATAAGTAATATGATACAAAATAATCAAATGTAGGCTACAATATAAAACCTGGGTCCTGCAGCATCTTCCAAACAAAATGCCACTTCGGTGGTAGATGACTTCTGCACTTCAAAACAAGCCTCTCGGTTTAACTGGAAAGATTAACTACAGTTGTGATTGTGCATTGGTCTGTGGCATTACCTCATCAACGGCGTTCTGCTTCCAAAAATACAGCATTTAAATTTAATACGCGTATTTACAGCATGCATTCTGCTGAGGAATATGAAGAGAAATAAAAGCCAGTGAGTTCACAGGCCCCCGTCTCTCTATGATACCGCTGCATTACTTCATGGAAATGCATCAATACCGGCGGGTCTAAGGAGAGACTTGGCTCGCGTCTGATTTCTCATTATCGTAGACTAATGTTCTTGCCCGGTGCGTATAAATCAACGCGACCGAGCCGCTTTCAAGTGCACAGCGGGAAGTTATCATACGCATCCACCGGGTCTTTGAACTCTACATGTATGTTATGTGTCTGTGGGTATGGATGAGATCGGACACTGAGTTTGTGTTTATTGATCGGTCACGGGGGCTTATGAGAGGTTTAGAGACGGCGTGCATCGGTGTGAAAGCGACAGTGATGTCAGACACACCTACTAAGCAACCTCGCTGTCTACTGACTTGCATAACCAACGTGCAATCTCATAAGTGGCTGATTTGGAAAGCTTTACGTAGACAATAGCTCAACACAACACAGGTGAAATGCACATGAAACTCAACCCAACTGATTCCAATACAGTCTTAAGTAAGCTAAAACAAGTAGCACACATAAGAATTCAGTCAAAACAGTCTTAGAAAGCGGCACAGTGCCAAATGCTCATTCGGAGCAGGTTTCATGTTGCGTAGAAAGTCGCTTGCCACACAAAATGTATTTTAAATGGTAAGCAGCAGCATTAGTAGGCCTACACAACATTCATTTTTGGGATTATTATTCTATGTTAGCATGCACCAGTTTACAGCACGTTTTGTTTTGTGCACAACCATCATTATTTCAAATCATATTAACCTTTCATCATATGAATAATCCAGGACTGCGTCTCAATACACACACATTTTTTTTTTTTTCATTACATTGCGCCATTTTCAATTGTTTTTCGATGTAAACACGTGCCAGACAGTTTTTTTATGCAGTTTTTTTTTGTCTCATTCACCAGCGTTTTGCGTTTTAATATTATGTTAAGATGTTGTGGGTGGTTGCCAGGGCGTTGCTATGTGGTTGAGAACCAAACATCTGTTCTAAACTTGCAATGCAAAATGCAATGCAAGATATAAGAGGAAGGGATCAAAATCTCTTCAAACACTTACACACTTAACGCTTGTAAGAGTACAGGAACAGCTCTGAAATTCATGACAGACCAAAACATTGTTGAGTGTGAAAGAAGAAATCAGACTATTAGAGACCAGCACAGCTCCTGAGTGATATATGGCATGAAAGTTCATTGCAACATGTTCAAAACACGAGCTTTATCATTTGTTATCACAGCTCAGAGGAGTGTCCACCGGCTCAGTTAATGTGCATTTTTCTCATTATCGTCTACTGTCCTTGAAACTTCAAAGAATATACAGCACTAATGAGACTTCTATCCTAAAAAACAACCCGGATTTTCTGCCAAGAATAAGGAAATGCAGTGGTTTGATATTCACAGTTATCAGTGGGTTTTTTTTTCCAGTCATATTATTTATGGTCTGAGAACAGAAATTAGATCAAAAGCAAGCAAGGATTTGGATCAAGCAAGCCATTACCAATGGTGATGTAAATTAAGTTCGAGTCTATTTAAGTTTTAGAGATTCATCCAAAAATGAAAATTCTGTCTTTAATTACAAACCCGTAAGACTTCTGTCTTTTTGATGAAATCTGAGAGCTTTCTATTTAGCTGCATTTACTGAATGAGCACTGTGCCACTGTTCGTCCGACTGTTTGTACTGTATTTTATTTTATTTTTTATTCTATTTGTATTCTACGCATCACATTTGAGCTTCAGTAAGAACCAATGAGATTCATTCTCGTGTTACACATCACATTTGAGCTTCTGCAAGAACCGATGAGGTTCATTCTCGTATTACGCATCACTTTTGAGCTTCTGCAAGAACCAATGAGGTTCATTCTCGTATCACGCATCACTTTTGAGCTTCTCCAAGAACCAATGAGATTCATTCTCGTGTTACGCATCACGTTTGAGCATCAGCGAGAACCAATGAGATTCATTCTCATGTTACGCACCACGTTTGAGCTTCAGCAAGAACAAATGAGGTTCATTCTCGTATTACTCATCACTTTTGAGCTTCTGCAAGAACCAATGAGATTCATTCTTGTGTTACGCATCACGTTTGAGCTTCAGCGAGAACCAATGAGATTCATTCTTGTGTTACGGATCACTTTTGAGCTTCAGCAAGAACCAATGAGGTTCATTCTCGTGCTACGCATCACGTTTGAGCTTCAGCAAGAACCAATGAGGTTCATTCTCATGTTACGCATCACGTTTGAGCTTCTGCAAGAACCAATGAGGTTCATTCTCGTATTACGCATCACTTTTGAGCTTCTGCAAGAACCAATGAGGTTCATTCTTGTATCACGCATCACTTTTGAGCTTCTCCAAGAACCAATGAGATTCATTCTCGTATTACGCATCACTTTTGAGCTTCTGCAAGAACCAATGAGGTTCATTCTTGTATCACGCATCACTTTTGAGCTTCTCCAAGAACCAATGAGATTCATTCTTGTGTTACACATCACGTTTGAGCTTCAGCGAGAACCAATGAGATTCATTCTTGTGTTACGCATCATGTTTGAGCTTCAGCAAGAACCAATGAGATTCATTGTCGTGTTACGCATCACTTTTGAGCTTCAGCAAGAACCAATGAGGTTCATTCTCATGTTACGCATCACGTTTGAGCTTCTGCAAGAACCAATGAGGTTCATTCTCGTATTACGCATCACTTTTGAGCTTCTGCAAGAACCAATGAGGTTCATTCTTGTATCACGCATCACTTTTGAGCTTCTCCAAGAACCAATGAGATTCATTCTCGTGTTACGCATCACTTTTGAGCTTCTGCAAGAACCAATGAGGTTCATTCTTGTATCACGCATCACTTTTGAGCTTCTCCAAGAACCAATGAGGTTCATTCTCGTATTACGCATCACTTTTGAGCTTCTGCAAGAACCAATGAGGTTCATTCTTGTATCACGCATCACTTTTGAGCTTCTGCAAGAACCAATGAGATTCATTTTTGTGTTACGCATCACGTTTGAGCTTCAGCGAGAACCAATGAGATTCATTCTTGTGTTACGCATCATGTTTGAGCTTCAGCAAGAACCAATGAGATTCATTGTCGTGTTACGCATCACGTTTGAGCTTCAGCAAGAACCAATGAGGTTCATTCTCGTGTTACGCATCACGTTTGAGTTTCAGCAAGAACCAATGAGGTTCATTCTTGTATCACGCATCACTTTTGAGCTTCTCCAAGAACCAATGAGGTTCATTCTCGTATTACGCATCACTTTTGAGCTTCTCCAAGAACCAATGAGGTTCATTCTCGTATTACGCATCACTTTTGAGCTTCTGCAAGAACCAATGAGGTTCATTCTTGTATCACGCATCACTTTTGAGCTTCTCCAAGAACCAATGAGATTCATTCTTGTGTTACGCATCACGTTTGAGCTTCAGCGAGAACCAATGAGATTCATTCTTGTGTTACGCATCATGTTTGAGCTTCAGCAAGAACCAATGAGGTTCATTCTCGTGTTACGCATCACGTTTGAGTTTCAGCAAGAACCAATGAGGTTCATTCTCGTGTTACGCATCACATCTGAGCTTCTGCAAAAACCAATGAGGTTCATTGTCGTGTTACACATCACGTTTGAGCTTCAGCGAGAGGTTTGTTCTCGCACATCAAGCCGGTTGAGGCTCAGTTTAAGTTCGCTGATCAATGTTTAAATGTGAATAAAATCCTAAATTCAATCTGTTTATCTTATAAAGCGATCGAGTCTCTACAGGAAAAATTGGACTGAACCGCTCAATTCATATGGATTAGTTTTACAATCTCTTTATGAACTTTTTGAAGCATCAAAATTGTAGTTACTTTGCTGTCAACGGAGAGACAGAAAGCTCTCAGATTTCTCAGCACAAAAGATCTTCATTTGCGTTCCGAAGATGAACGAAAGTCTTACGGGTTTGGAACACATTGAGGGTGAGTAATTCATTTTTGGGTGAACTAACCCTTTAAGTCTACAGAGCTATAAAAGAGAAATCTCCCTCATTTTCTTCTGGGGATTCAGACGAGTGTCAGTAAAATTAACGTGAAACGACAGTGCTGCAATTCGAATGCAGACTGTCGACTGACATGTCTTAGGAACGTCTTTAAACGGACGTCTTCATGTCAGCGCTCTGCGTTCAATCGCACTGTCACTGACCCGGGACAGAGCTTTGGGTTTGTGGAGAGGATTTTATGACAGAACGACCCTTTCATTCCACAGCATTAAGAAGACAAAGTGCCGTTATCACTCAAAGTGGGTCTGTGACCGCAGGAGAAACATGTTTGGAGCGTCTCCTAAAGCCGCAGAGATACGGAGACTCTTGACACTGGTCAAGCCGCGCACTTAAGAGAAGAGATGGAACAGACCGCGACCGTCTGCAGAACACAGCGCCGTGTCCTTATTAAGAAACGAGACAGTTCTGCTGGAGAGATATCAG
Source organism: Rhinichthys klamathensis goyatoka (assembly GCF_029890125.1). Taxonomy (NCBI): domain Eukaryota; kingdom Metazoa; phylum Chordata; class Actinopteri; order Cypriniformes; family Leuciscidae; genus Rhinichthys; species Rhinichthys klamathensis. The sequence goes on along the minus strand of NW_026607059.1, from coordinate 143,182 downwards.
AGTAGACACACACATCAACACATGAGCAGCTTCTGTCATGCCCGTTTGCTCTTTCATTGCTCAGGTGTTCCCATTAAAATGCATGGTAACACTTTAGTTTGATGGTCCAGTTTAGACATTTTACTAAGTAACTCTGCAATTACATGTCAACTAACTCTAATTAGAGTATTAGAGTGTCTGCTTTATATCTCTCTATACATATTGTGATGTTCCTCAACAGACATTCTTCTGACTATAAGTAACTTTGAAAGTATGTCAACTTATTCAACTAACCCGAACCCTAACTTAAAAGTCTATTACACTCTAATACTCTAATGAGAGATAGTTGACATGTAATTGCATAGTTACTTTTAGTTAGTAGAATGTGAACCATCGAAATAAAGTGTAACCAATTTCATTTTAAGATTCGGCAGATGTTTCTCCTAAAAATATAAACACAAACGAGTCAATAGTTGTCATACAGTAAGATCATGTAGTCTCAGGACAATCTGAGTTCATTTTGAGACATTTGCTTGCACTGTTTGACAACGTTGAGATCTCATCGGAAACTCCAGAGGAGAAACGTGAGGTTAACAAGACTTTAGAAACACCTGAGAAGCAGGAGAGTTCAGCAAATGCCTCAAATTATGCTCACGTTGTCTATGAGCACAAATTAGATTTAGTCATTCTCATACTAGTTCTGCAGGTTTGCACACAACTTAATTAAAATGGCAAAATATGTGTTAATTAATGTTTTTATTTTTTAATGTTTGTGAAAGAAGTCTCTTCTGCTCACCAAGGCTGCAATTATTTAGTCAAAAATTCTGTAATATTGTGAAATATTATAACGATTTAAAATAACTTGTTTCTATTTGATTATATAGTAAAAAGTAATTCATTCCAGTGATCTAAGATGAATTTTCAGCATCATTACTCCAATCTTCAGAGTCACATGATCCTCCAGAAATCATTCTAATATGAAAATGTTATGCTCAAGAAACATTGCTGATGATTATCAATGTTGAAAACAGTTGTGCTGCTTCATATTTCTGTGCAAACCGTGATACATTTTGTTTTTCATGTCAGCCACTTTTGATCAATTTAATGCATCCTTGCAGAATAAATATTGTGCACTAATTGTAGTAAATTCAGTGATGCAGTAAAACTAGTATTCCACACTATTTTCTTTCACAAACAGTGTGTCGTATAGCACTCCAAACACATCCTAAGAGTGCATCTACAGCAGACTTAAGACAAGAGAACACAAGAGGACAGGGATATATGAGAGAACCGGTGTATAAATCACAGTCCATCTCCCGCAGGGTTTACGAACGCCTGCCTCTCGGTTAAACAGAGGGCCCTGCTGGTACCTGGGGGCCACCGTGCAGGAGCCGAAGTCCCCCCCAGCCCGACAGAGAGGTCGCCACGGGGCCTGATCGCACGACCCCTGCCGGCACGCTGCACAGCGTCATCTCAGACACAGTACAAACGCAGTATTTCACTCTGATAACAGCGGCTCGCTCGCCGTCAAGTCAGAGCACATTTCAACAACACACACGAATTACGCTTTTGAGCAGAATACTGGTGGATGTGGAAATCAGATATACAGATTCAGTAGTTTTCCAACACGCACTACCCATCAAATGTTTGCACACACTGAATTTAGTGTGCTCTTTTGATCTAAAGGCTTCTTAAGTTTTGTAGACAAATACTGTGTAAATTGGGCACACAAGCAGCTTGACTATAAGAGAGTTTTCATTTGCATCACATCATTCAAAGACTTCCATTTGTATAAGTTTTCATCACTTTGGAACTATGGAAAATAGTCATAAATAGTCATTGGAACGCGTAGGTGTGTCCAAACTTTTCACTGCTAGCAAATGTGACTGACTGTCCTTTTAAATAAATAATCAATGAATATTTTGTATTTTTTCCACCACATTCTAAAAAAAAAAAAAAAAAAAAAACATTCCAAGGTTCTGAAATTGTCGTATCTTTTCTTCCTTAACAAGCAGTAATGACCACTGACGACTTGAATTAAATAAAACGAACTGTTTACTGAAGTTAATCAACGGGATTACACATTGATACAGCGCACAAACATGGAGTCATTTTTCTTTCTCTCTTCTCTCTCTAGTTCTGTCTGCGCGCTCAGCCCCCTAAGCATTTTGGGTAAACTTTTCTTAAAGCTGAACAACCTTATAAATGACAACACTGTTTCTGTTATTATTAAAGATAATTATTTAAACATTTCTATTCTAATTAATTCACAACATCCTCCCCCCATGAACAAATGTTCATCAACTTAAATCTCTAATGCATAAAGCAATTGAACGGGTCTCTTTAACACAGTCCTTGTGGATGTGCGAACAGCACAGGATCTAACTTTGCCATCTCGGCCTGGAAACAGCTCTTCAATTTTTCCTAATTTCCAGGTTTGTCTCGGCATGTTGGCATCTCCTATGAGAACAATGTCACCCATCTTCAACTCAGTAGGTTTCTGTGTTTTGCAGGAATGTGCAGATTTCAGGTCCAGTAGATAGTCCTTCCTCCAGCGATTCCACAGGTTGGTCATGAGTCGGTTCCTGTATCTCCACCTCTTTGTCATATCCTCTTTACTCACAGTGGGATGATCATAGTCTGCTGGAAATGGTTTTGGAGGCAGTGAAGTGAGTCGTTCACCAACCAAGAAGTGTGCTGGTGTTAGTGGCTGCGGCTCGTCGATCTCATTGTGTACAAAGGTGAGGGGTCTGGAATTCAGTGTGGCCTCTACTTCTGCAAGGAGTGTAGACATTTCTTCAAAGGTAAGCGATGCTTTTCCTAGCACCTTTCTCAGGCTCGTTTTCACAGACCTTACAAGCCTCTCCCAAAATCCACCCCACCAGGCTGCTCGTTCTACAATGAAACGCCAAGTGATGCCCTTCCCTGAGAAGTATTCCAGAATTTGTGGATCTTTGATGGCCTTCCACAGCTCACTAAGGTCTTGGTTTGCTCTCTTAAAGGTTTTAGCATTGTCTGAATAGATGACCTTGCACAGCCCTCTTCTGGAAACAAATCGCTTGAGTGCTAACAAGAAACTTTCTGTTGACTGACTTGAAACCAGCTCCAAATGCACTGCTCTAGTGACAGCACATGTGAACAGAGCAACATAAGCCTTGCATAATGCACTATCATTCTTCACATACAGTGGACCTGCAAAGTCTATGCCAGTTACTTCAAATGGGGGGGTCTCTGATATTCTGTCTCGGGGTAATGGAGCCGTGTCCTGCTGTGCGGGCTTTGCTTTAAATCTTTTGCACACAGTACATTTTGACACAATACTTTTCACAATTTGTCTGCCTCGCAAAATCCAGTATCTACTTCTAATTTGTACTAGTGTGTCTCTCAGACCAGAATGCATGATAAATTCATGGTTGTGCTGAACCAGCAGCTCACAATATCTGTCTTTGTTGGGCAGAATCCATGGATGTTTTTCTCTGTAACTAAAGTCTGACTGTTGCAGTCTGCCTCCAACACAGAGCAATTCATCTTCGTCAAGGAAAGGTTTTAAGTCTCTGATTTTTGAATCTGCATTCAGGGTCTTACCAGCTTTCAGCAAATTGATTTCATAACTAAAGCTGCTATCTTGTGTCACCTTTATCCAGTACTTCTCGGCCTCAAACATTTCATCAGCAGTCAACTCACCTCGCATTTTGGAGCTTGAACTTGTATTGTGCACAAACCGCTTGATCCAAGCGGTGACTCGCAGAACTCGCTTCAGCTTACTGTACTTCAGTAAATCCAGCACAGGTTCCATTCCCTTTTCGTCACTGCCGCTACTGAGTTGCACGATGACCTGCTGACCTTGCTTTAGCTCACTAGTCACATCTTCATCGCTTTGATTTTCATCGCTCTCTTCCAATTGATTCAGTGCAGTCAGAAATGAAGGTCCTTTCCACCACAGTTCACTTTCCTTCAGGTTAGTTGCAGTCTGACCTCTGGTGGGAAGGTCTGCAGGATTGAACTTGCCTTTACAGTGAGACCACATTGCAGGATTAGTTAAAGACTGGATTTCTGAAACTCGGTTTGACACAAACTGTTTCCATTTGTGAGCTGGACTGCGAATCCACTGCAGCACAATCATCGAATCCGTCCACATATGAACTTGATGTAGCTCCAGATTCAGAGGCTTTAACAGACTGTTTCCTAGTCTTGCTCCAATCACTGCTCCCATCAACTCAAGACGGGGCAGTGAGATCTTCTTCAGGGGGGCTACCCTGGACTTAGAAGCAACAAGGCATGTGGTCTTTGCTCCATCCTCAGCTACTCGCAGCAGGTAAGCGACAGTACTATAAGCTTTCTCGCTTGCATCACAAAACACGTGGAGTTGATGTGCGTCGTGTCTGTGCACTGATTTTATTCCATACCAACGAGGAATGTGTATGTGGTGGATCTGTGGAAGTTCTGAACACCATCCTTTCCATTCTTGTGCAAGATCAGTGGGCAGCTCCTCGTCCCAGCCAAGGCCTCGAATCCACATCTCTTGGAAGAGGCATTTTACTCGCACAGTGAATGGGGTAAGAAAGCCTATTGGGTCGAATATGCGAGCAGAGAGCTTTAGAACACTTCTTTTAGTATTCTCTCTTTTAGCTACAGCATCCAGCAGTGCAGTCAGGTCAAAGACAAATTCATCTGTTTTTGTTCTCCATACCAAACCTAGTACCTTCAGCACTGATCCATGCGTTTCTGTCTCCTCTGAAGGTTCACTCATTGTCGTCTTCCATTTCTCCTTCAATGCAGCACAGTTGGTTGTCCACTTGCAAAGGTCCATGCCAGCTGCAGACATAATCTCCCTTGCACCAGTAGTTATGGAGAAGGCATTTTCAACATCACTTGCACTTGAGATTAAGTCATCAACATAAAGTGATTCTTTTATTATCTTTACTACCTCAGGAAGTTGGTCTTCATATTCCTTCAGATGCTTTCTCACTGTAGCTGCCAGGAGGAATGGGCTGGGGGACACTCCAAACACCACTCTCGTCATCCGTAGCACACGCAGCGTCTCACCTGCGTCTTCATGGGGTGGTGCAGTGAGCCAGAGGAACCGCACTGCATCTCTGTCCTTCTCAGCAAGAGAAATCTGCAAGAAGGCCTTCTTGATGTCTGCGGTAAATGCAATCTCATTCAGTCTGAATTTTATTAGTATGCTGAGCAGATCTGGATTCAGGTTAGGACCAGTAAGTAGACAGTCATTCAATGATGGAAAGCCAATGTCATGTGATGAAGCATCAAACACTACTCTGAGCTTTGTTGTTACCTTGTCCTCCCGAAGAACAGCATGATGAGGCATGTAATACTTTACAGTGTTTGGAGCTGATCCATCCTCCATCACGTCTTCGACGATGCCTTGCTTAAGGTATTCATTCACGACTTCATTATATCTGTGATACAACACTACATCTGACCGCCACTTTCTTTTAAGTCCTTCAAATCTTTTTCTTGCGATTCTGTAGTTATCTGGGAGTTCTGGTTTGTCAGGTCGCCATGGCAGCTCAACTTCATATCGCCCGTTTTTGTACTGAGTAGTTTTTTCAAACATGTGAAGAGCCTCCTCTTCTTCAGGGCTGTCTGTCTGCTGCATGGTAATGCCAAGGGACTCTATTTCCCAGAAGGCTTTCAGACGTTCTGAGACCAGCGTGTCTTCATTAATTTGTATGTGCATGCATGCTGTGTCGGAAACACTGGACATTGTGACTGGGCCCTGCACTGACCATCCAAAAATGCTCTCAATGGCCACAAGTGCATCTGTGATTCTTTCCACTTGGCCTGACACTATATGCCAATAATAGTCTGCACCAATCAGCATGGACAACTCTGTATCACAAGTGCTGGGGTCCGGGTAGTCTGCCAACTGCAAGCCTTTTCGTTTCAACTCTGCTTGGATGTGCTCACCTGGAATCTTCATCACAGCAGTGCACACTTGGGGGGTCTCGAGCGCTTCTACTTCCACCTTCTGCTCTTTGTTCCAGATGCTTTGTAGAATGACTTTCACTGTGTTGCGCCTTGATGTTACTGGTGCTGCAGAGCCAAAAGTATGAAGAGTGAACGTTTCTTGCTTTGTCACAGGCAATTTTAAAGCTCTTACTGTGTTCTCACTGATGAAGCTTCTCTGACTGCCCCCATCCAGTAGGCAGCGAATGCTTTTACGTCCACCAGGTCCTTCTGCCCATGCTCTTACAGTCTGAAGAAGCACAGTGTTCTGTTTATTGGGCTGTATCTTAACAGAATGCGAAGCAAATGAAGAAACTACATCATCTTTGTTTTCAGTGTCTAAAGTGTTTGTTTCTCCTTTCTCACACACAGCACTATGATGTCTGCCTCCACACACATTACAGCACACCTTGGCCTTACAGAATCTTGCAATGTGTTTCGGCCCAAGACAAACAAAGCAACGTCCCAGTTTCATCAATTTTACTTTTCGAGCAGCAATATCAGTTCCTGGACACAGTTCTGTTTTGTGTGCTGCACTGTCACAGAAAAGACATATCTGTATTCTTTGACTGGTGGTTTGCAGTACTGCAGCTGACGGCATGTGATGCTTTTTCTGCTTCATTTCAATTGATGTGTCTGGTCTTTTAAATGGTTTTTGATAGCTCTGGCTGTCTTTGGAATTACCTGGCATAATCAGTTGCATGGCTCTTTCTCTGCTCAAAATCTCTTTCTGTAGAAATTCCATAACTTCTGAGACCTTCCATTCATCACTGGTTCCTCTTTGGCGACTGTACTGGAGAGTAATGTCATCTGGAATCATCTGTAGCAGAACAGGGCATAGCAGGCTGCCGTATGCCTCTGATGCAACACCCAGCGATTCTAAGCTACGGATCTGTACTTCACATTCATCATAAAGTTGTCTCAGAGCACTCACATCGTGTGATTTCTTTACTGGGCAGAGATTCAACAACTTGGTCATATGCGTATTAATGAGCAGATCCTTTCTTCCGAACCGGTTCTGAAGCAGATCGATCGCGTGATCGTAATTGCTGTCTGTCAACATCAGTCCCGCTATTGCCTTTGAAGCAGCGCCGGTTACGTATGTCTTTAAGTAATTAAACTTCTCTGTTTTGCTCAGCGCGTCGTTTCTGTGAATAGCGGTTTCAAACTGATTCCAAAAGTCTTGCCACAGGCTAATTTCACCGCTGAACTTGCTGATAATTAACTTGGGTAACTTAACTGTTTGTCCGCGCTGCAATGGCACTGCGTCACACGGCCTGCTGTTAGTGCTTTCCCGGATTCTCTGCGTCACGCGCTGCACGCGAGCTTTCGCGCTGACGACTCGCTCTCCATACTCCTCCGCATTAACAACTTCATTTTCCAAATCATCCATTTCTGTACACTCCTGTATTTCGCGATTCAACTCCAGTAGCGTTTCCTCTTTTGCAGATAACAGGGCTAACAGTTCACATAATCTGTCAACGATCGGATCTTCTTTGCCAACCTCTGTTTCTACGTCTTGCAAAAGTCTCGTCGTGGAACCGCGTACAGCTCTCCGTTTTCTGAGCAGTCTTTCAAGTCGCTCCGCCATTTCGGATGTTGCCTGCAAGTTATCCCGGGTTTCGGCACCAAAGATTGTCGTATCTTTTCTTCCTTAACAAGCAGTAATGACCACTGACGACTTGAATTAAATAAAACGAACTGTTTACTGAAGTTAATCAACGGGATTACACATTGATACAGCGCACAAACATGGAGTCATTTTTCTTTCTCTCTTCTCTCTCTAGTTCTGTCTGCGCGCTCAGCCCCCTAAGCATTTTGGGTAAACTTTTCTTAAAGCTGAACAACCTTATAAATGACAACACTGTTTCTGTTATTATTAAAGATAATTATTTAAACATTTCTATTCTAATTAATTCACAACAGAAATATAGTTGTTTCAACAAAACATGTTCAAACTTATTTGACATCACTGACAAAAAATGACATTGGTTATATTATATTTTGCAACAAATTGTTTTATTATGAATAATTTGAAAGGTTTTCTATAACCATGTGAATTTTAGTTGTACAACTCCTAAAAGTAAATATTCCAGTTAAAATTTATTTTTTTATTTTTTTACTGTAAAAAATGATATGATCAATAAGTTGTGACAACATGTGTATTCACATTGCTTAAACTCATCATAATTAGTTGAGCAAGTTCTACAAGATTTGACTCATTTTTAAAAGTCAGTTTAATGTAATTTAAGTTAAGTTGAAAATGACTTAAACATCCAAGTTGATTGTACTTAAAAATGTAAGGTAGCAACTTTTCCCCCTATACATCCCAAAAAAAGGTTCTTTGTAAGAAAAAACTTTATTTTTAAAGAGTGACAACTTGACAATTTCAACCAAATAAAAAAGAACGTGCTAAAAGGCCGAAAATTCTTAAAGGCACATTATACAAACTTGTTTGACGTCAGTGACAGCATAAGGCATTGGTTCTTCTGTTTTGAAACAAATAGTGATTTATTGCGAATAACTTAAATAGTTCAAATGATGACCATTTTTTTCCTCTTAGTTTGAAGAACATTTTAACAATCTAAAGAACCTTTTTCCACAATAAAGAACCTTTTGTGGAATGGAAAGATTGCACTGACGTTAAAGATTCTTAATGGAACCATCGATGCCAATAAAGAACCATGATATTTAAGAATGACAATCTGACACATTTTTACACAGAGAAGTTCACTCTCAAAAATAACTTTTTTTTTCTTAGTATGAAGAACATTTTAATACTCTAAAGAACCGTTTTCCCCAATAAAGTACCTTTTGTGGAATGGAAAGACTCCATTGATGTTAAAGATTCTTAATGGAACCCTTGATGCCAAAAAAGAACCTTTATTTTAAAGAGTGACAATCTGACACTCTTACACAGAGAAGTTCCCTCTCAAAAATGTCATTTTTTTCTTAGTATGAAGAACATTTTAACAATATAAAGAACCTTTTTCCACAATAAAGAACCTTTTGTGGAATGGAAAAAGTCCATTGACGTTAAAGATTCTTAATGGAACCATCAATGCCAATAAAGAATCATGATTTTTAAGAGTGACAATCTGACACTCTTACACAGATAAGTTCACTCTCAAAATGAACTTTTTTTTTTCTTAGTATGAAGAACATTTGAATACTATAAAGAACCGTTTTCCCCAATAAAGAACCTTTTGTGGAATGGAAAGAGTCCATTGATGTTAAAGATTCTTTGTGGAACCATCAATGCCAATAAAGAACCTTGATTTTTAAGAGTGACAATCTGACACTCTTACACTGAGAAGTTCACTCTCAAAAACAAAGTTCTTAAAAGGACTTTCCTCAGTACGAAGAACCTTTTAAAAATCTAAAGAACCTTCTTCCACTATAAAGAACTTCTTGTGGAATGGAAAGATTCCATGGATGTTAAAGATTCTTACTGGAACCCTCGATGCCAACAAAGAACCTAGATTTTTTAGAGTGACAATCAGACACATTTCTACACAAAGAAGTACTCACCTCTCAAAAAAGAATTATTTTTTTCTCAGTGTGAAGAACATTTTAATAATCTAAATAACCCAATAAAGAATCTTTTTGTGGAATGGAAAGACTCTAATGATGTTAAAGGTTCTTCACAGAACCCTCGATGCCAATAAAGAACCTTGCCTTGAATTTCCGTCTGCCATCTCCAAACCCGAGGCCTTCAACAGCCTCTGGCCGGCACACATCCATTTAAAGGAAGCCCTGTGTGATTAGTTTGCCCAAGCGCTCCCAATCAGTGGTGTGTTTGGATAAAGCGCTGTTCTGCAGGGGTAAACAGAGCTGTATTTGAAGCTCTTTATGAGGGCTGTTTGGCAGGGTTTATTCCTCTGTTAGACTGGCTCCATGCTCTCGGAGGGAGGGCGGCCCTCCTGCGGGGCCACAAATGGGCGGGTGGCAGTCGGGCCCGGGCCACATGAGAGAGATGCTCTCCAGCTGTTACGCTTTATCTGCCCATCATCCGTTCGGGATGTTACAGTAGATGTTAACAGGTTCTCAATGAGAATCATCACGCATCTCCACCCCACAATAAAAGCTTGAATGCAAGGGCACTTGAGATCGAGATAAAGAGCTATTTTCACCGGGAACTGCACTTATCAGATAAGCAGAGGTTTTTACAGACTGAGAACTAACGCGCTCATTAGGGCGAAGCGTCGACTCTGTTAACACCCGCGATGTGGGAAAGTTTAGACGTGAGCTCCATTAGGTTACATTACATGTTTGTGGTCACCCTTAACCCACCCAGCAAACCGATCCAGAGAGGTTTTAACCAGAGGAAGTGAGGCTGTGTGAACGTTAAGAATGAATTGATGCAGTTAATCTACTTTAGAAGGTCTGTCGACTGAAACGTGCATCACATGATCTCAGCTAACTTTCATTAGCAAGTCATTAGCACACATCCTTGACAGATCAACCCTGCAAAAAATGCTTTTCTTACTTAGTATTTTTTTTGTCTTGTTTCCAGTCCAAATATTTGGGAAGCATTTATTAGAGAAGTAAAATGACATAAGACATTCTATCTTGTTTTCTGATCAAATAAATAAATAAAATTGAGTAAAAAGTGAGTTTTTGCTTAAAACAAGCTAAATTATCTATTGTTTTTCATTTGAATTAAGGTTTTTTTTTGCCCCATTGGCAGATCATTTAGCTTGTTTTAAGCAAAAACTCACTTTTATTTATATTTTTTATCAGAAAACAAGATATAATTTCTTATGTAATTTTACTTATCTAGTAAATGCTTCTTGATTTAAGAATGTTTAGATATTTGGACTGGAAAAAAAAGACAAAAATACTGACTAAGAAAAGCATTTTTTTTGCAGTGATGATGATGTGATGTTAAAATGTGTGAGATTGAAACACATTGGATTGATTGATGATAAATATACATAAACCTGGTTATTGTGTATTTAAAACACAATAAATTATTAGTTTAGTAATAATTATTAGTTTATTAAAATTTCACATTAATCAGTTTGTTTATGGGTGATCAAAACGGATGGGAATTTTATATGCAATTCAAAAGCAGAAATCTTAAATTGAGACCTATATATTGTAGTGATATCTTTATAATATGTAATAAAAGTTCATATAAACCGCCAGCAAACCTCAACATGGGCCCCTGAGAGCATCACCGGCGGTTGCCTGGTTACGGGGCCCTTAAGCCAGGTGAGAAAATGTCATGGTAAATTAGGAGAATCTCTTTGAAGTTTCTTCATGAAAAGAAACAAAGACTTTTAAAAACAAAAGCTCAGATGTGCCGTTTTGCTTGTGGGATTTCACTGATATTTTATTATCTGAATATAAAGAATAAATAACAGTTCTTAAATCTTAATTTACAGGATAAATCGTTGTCGGAAAAAGCAGCCGTTGAGACGTTACAGATCCATAATAACTTTTGAGGTCGTCACATCGACGTGAAAACCTTATAAAACATCTCGAACGGCTCCACGGCCATTCTCTCTGCAATATAAATACAACGGTAACCAATATTTTCCACAAATACAGTAGACTCTGGGTAATACACATAATACTGGCTTTTTACAAGTAGCTAGATCATTACATGATGAAACCACATATACATACAATACATTCATACACATGATAGTGCATAAAAAAATAAAAGGGAACACTTTATAATAACTTACATTAACGGCATTAACAGACAGTATTATATTACATAATGCATAAATTGTCAGCTAGTACATTCAAACAATTGCTCAAATGTTATATACCATATATGTATGTGACTATATATATATATATATATATAGTAAAGAATTTATGCTGCTTGAAACATTTTTATTATATATATATATATATATATATATATATATATATATATAAACACACTGTATATATATGACATATAGTCACACACACATATGTATAGGCCTATATATATATATTAATGACTTAAAGTTAATATAAAGTGTTACCAAAATACAAAATAAAACAATTTTTATAACTTAAGTCCAGAAATATAAATCAGATTCGATTTTCTATAATATTTTTCTTTTTTCAAGAAATATACCAGAGCAGAGTTTTTTAAAACTGAAATCCAGAAATACATATCAGATTACATTTTGTACAGTAATAATTATCAGAACAGTTTCCCATAATTTAAGTCCAGCGATATGCATCAGCTCAAGCTTATGTCCATACACATGTTTCAGATTCGAGTCCAGAAACTGTATATCAGATCAAACTTTTTTTCTTCTTCTTCTCCTCCAGAAATAAGTATCGGATCGGAGTCTTTATGAATGATGTCCATTAATTATCGCTCAGTTGGCGCACGAGCATTTGCACTCGGTTATGATGGGATACTGCACCGGTATCCACGCGCACTTGAGCGCGCCTCTCCTCTGAACGCATCTCCACCGCAGGAGCGTGATGTGCGTGGATTTGGCCGGTTTGCACACCATGCCCTCCGGGACCGAACACGAGCGCTTACTGTAGCAACTCCCCGCGCGGACGAAGCGCGGCCAGAAGCGCGAGCCGAGGTCGTTCCACGCGTAAAGCACCGGGCAGAAAGAGTAGGACCACAGCCACATCTGCAGCCTGCGCTTCAGCTTCTTACTGGCTTTGCGCTTTTTACCCCACTGCACGTCAAAGTCCAGGTTCTTGATGTCTTTGGGCATCAGTCCGGCGGGGTTCTGCTGGAGGTCCAGCTCGTCCAGGTCCTCGTTGCCCGTGTAGCGGTCCTGAGGAGGGCTGATGGAGAGGAAGCGGCTGTCAAAGTCCCCGAGCGCGCTTCTCAGCTCGGTCTCGTTGAGATCCCTCTCCCGCGGGTCGTAGATGGGGTCGGGGTCCTCCTTCAGCTCCAGCAGGGGTAAAGTGTCACTCGGGATGGGTCTGAGGAGGTAATAGTGCTGACACTGAGCGAAAGACATCAGCAGCAGGTACACGGACACCAAACACTGCTGGAGATCCATGATGAGGCGATAAAGCGGGGAAATCTCCACTTGACGCGTTTTAACGCAAAATCTTTGCAACTTTATCCAATGCAAAATCCGAAGTGCGTGAGAGTTTCGAGCGCTCAGACACCGGGTCTATCCATCCATGGCGCGTTTATGTCTCGTGTGCATCAAAACTCGGGTCTCTCGGGTCTCCACGAGCTGCTGGTGTTCACCAAGGCTGTTAAATGCATCCGAATCGCGCGCAGCATCACGCTTGAAAGTCCCGCGCGCGACGCATCTGTGCGTGTCCTTCTCGTCGCGAGCCAAACTTCTGGGAATGCCTCTCTCACGCACGCGCCTCTGATATATACACGCGCGGCCCTGTGATGTAATACATCGGCTCTGGTTTTTTTATGTTTGCAGGAGATTCCCCGACACCTCCTCTCAGAGAGAGAGAGAGAGAGAGAGAGAGAGAGAGAGAGAGAGAGAGAGAGAGAGAGAGAGAGAGAGAGAGAGAGAGAGAGAGAGAGAGAGAGAGAGAGAGGCGTGTCTGAAGCCGCTGCGCCCCCTGTCGGCCTCCTCACGCCACGCGCTCTTCGGGGAGAAACTTCAGGGTGGGAGTTTATATTAAATACTATATATGTATATATATATTAAATTTAAAGGTACTTTACTGGCATTATTGTTATACACGCAATTTTTAAAAATATTGTAGAGAAAAGAAAAAGGGAAAAAATAATAATAACAACAACAATACCCATCCGTCTGTCTGTCTGTCTGTCTGTCTGTCTGTCTGTCTATCCATCCATCCATCCATCCATCCATCCATCCATCCATCCATCCATCCATCCATCTATCTATCTATCTATCTATCTATCTATCTATCTATCTATCTATCTATCTATCTATCTATCTATCTATCATCCACCCATCCAACTATCTATCTATCTATCTATCTATCTATCTATCTATCTATCCATCCATCCATCCATCCATCCATCTATCTATCTATCTATCTATCTATCTATCTATCTATCTATCTATCTATCTATCTATCTATCTATCTATCTATCTATCTATCTATCATCCACCCATCCAACTATCTATCTATCTATCTATCTATCTATATATCTATCTATCTATCTATCTATCTATCTATCTATCTATCTATCTATCTATCTATCTATCTATCTATCTATCTATCTATCTATCTATCTATCTATCTATCTATCTATCTATCTATCTATCTATCTATCTATCATCCACCCATCCAACTATCTATCTATCTATCTATCTATCTATCTCTATCTATAATCTATCTATCTATCTATGATCTATCTATCTATCTTATCTATAATCTATCTATCTATCTATGATCTATCTATCTATCTATCTATCTATCTATCTATCTATCTATCTATCTATCTATCTATCTATCTATCTATCTATCTATCTATCTATCTATCTATCATCCACCCATCCAACTATCTTGGTTAAAGGGCTGGTAAGTTTAGTTAAGTTAGTACTATCACTATTATGTCCTATTATGTTATCCTCAGGATTCTCCATCAGGACTGAATCTGAAACAACGTTCTGAAAGTCTCTCTGAATAAAAACAGCTACTAAATCACTACATACTCTCTATCTATTTGCGACTTCGAGAAGCACAAACATGCAAGTGTGTGCGCTCAGGCCACGGGGAATAAAGCCATAAAACACTCCGTCCAAATGAATCCAAAACGAACATCTCCCACTAAGCCAGCGCCGTGTGGAAACCCCGACATACTGTCAAACGCTCGTTCTCCGAGAATCGTTTAATGGAAGAAGTGACCTGCCATTCCACTGGCCATAAAGCAGGCGGAGAGATAAATGCATCTCTGTTCCTGTCTGAATGAGCTAATTCACACTTCAACTCAGTTACTTCTGCACGAAGAAGTCTGGGACACAAGTCACAGGTGTATTTTTAGTCCGCCCGGGCATTGTCACAACATAAAAATAACATGCTTGGAGAAGTGCAGCCGTAACTCGGAACAGATGAGTGCGTGTTCCTGGTTTCATTAGAAAACTTTTCATTTCTTAAAGAAAACAAGACGTTTGTCTTAATAATCTTTCCTTAAGTGCACATTTTGAATTTCTATCAAAAATGCATATCAGAAGTAAAATAGGTTGCAAAAAAGCCGCTTCATGTCGAGTTAAGGTTGAAATTCAAAATCCTTTTCATCCCTCACTCACTTAAAAACCAAAAACCATTTTGCGAAGTGGCAAAAGATCAGCATTTGGCTTTGGTTAACCTCACCGTCTGTCACATACGATTCCCTTGATTCTCTCCTGGAGTTTCATCAGTGTCAAAATACATAAACGGTGACGCATTTACCTGTCATAGTCAGAGATATCAGAGCTTACGCCGGCACCGAGATGTTTTCATTTCAGCCATTTCGACTAATGCTTTTGTCTTTTCTACTGTTGCTCATGGCAAGAGGGTCATCATGGGTTTTCTCGTGTCATGAAACACACCAGACTCCTTTACTGGCAGAAACCTTATACACGGCAACCAAAACACACATATTTATACAGAAATACGAGTACCAAAGTAATCTTAATCTTGAAAACTGGCTTAAAACACTGAATGCTTCAAAAAATGCATTAAAGTCCTTAAATGCCAACAGAAAGCTTAATAAAAACACGGCGTAAGCAATAACGGCTCTCATTTTTCCGACAGCGAAGCGACACACACTCTCACTCGTCTCATTTGCTCCGTTAAATAGTGCTTGTATTGCGCATAATTTGTGAAATTAAATTACACATAAAGCCGCATCTAAAACAGCTTGTGAGTCGCAAGTACCAAAATGAGTGGCTTACTGCGCTCAAACGGCCAAATACACACAAAATGATGTCAAAATGCCCGTCTTGGCGAGTATTCAGTTAAACACATTTAGTTTTGGAACCTAATTAGTTGACGCAGATAACGCATGTTGTGTAAAAGCATATTGGATCCGTGCATACGCTCTTAAAGTGACAGCAGCCTAATATTCCTGCTGCCGTCTGTCATGTTAATCTAACAACAAAACACAAAGAAAATCACTCTCTGCTCTTGACTAATTGTAAGCATTAATCTGTATTTTTTACAATAAAGACTATCCAGTGTTATTTTACATTTGATTACTTTGATTTCCGTAGAATTTCTTAACTGAATACTAACATACTGTTAGACCCACCTAAAAAAAAAAAGTAAAGCCGTGTTTTGTTTCATATCTCTCTTTGATATGAACATTCTGTTGCATTTATTTGTGCTGTTGTTTGAAATTTGTTGATTTGTTCTTATTTTATTACTGACTTGTTTTATGAAAATTAATTTTGCATTGAAGAAAAGTAGATTTTTGTTTGTATAGCTGTCAATTATAGATATTTGAAAGAAAATCGGAATCTGTAAAAATCGAGATCGGCTGTTCACACTTAAAAAAAAAAAAAAAAAAAAAAAACGGAAATCAGAATCGGCCAATAAAATTGCAATCGGTGCATCTCTAATCATTATTACATATTCGGTTCTTTAGAGCCCCGGATCTATATCTAATTTCAAGTTTTGCTGATGATTCTTCCTATTCTTTTGTTTTCTGCCTGCGGTAACTATGAGTGAAACATCACTTCCTTTTTGTGTATTAGACACTGCTACCTTATTGAATAAAGGGGAAATGCATTTATTCAGTCATCAAAGATTAGATTATTGTTGTGTGGAAAAAAATATACACTTTTACACACCTAGGGGTCGTTATTTAATTCAGGCATTCTTTTATCGTTTTTTTTTTTAGTTATATTGTTTATAATTAATTAATTGAGGAATACTAAGAAGGTTGATTTAACTTAAAAATGAATGAGGAGGAGTGTAGTGAATGGCATCCTGGGTCACTAAAGACCCGAGGTATGCGTTTAAAGGGTTAGTTCACCCAAAAATGAAAATTCTGTCAGTAATTACTCACCCTCATGTTTTTCCAACCCCGTAAGACTTTCGTTCATCTTCGGAACACAAATTAAGATATTTTTGATTAAATCTGAGAGCTGGATCACTCCTCCATAGGCTTCTTAAGGGATCGAAACTGACCGGCCCAAAAGTTATGAAAGACATCGTTAAAATAGTCCAAGTGACTACAGTGGCTCAATCTTAAGTTTATCAAGCGACGCGAATACTTTTTGTGCGCAAAAAAACAAACAAAAATAACGACTTTTTTCAACTAATCATTTCCTTCCCTGTGGGCCTTGATATTTCACGTAGTGATATTGCGCAAAGCTTCTAGGTTGCACGTCACACGTAGGCTCACTATTAGCCGACGCTGGTCATGTGTGTGATGCGTGACGTACAACCAAGAAGCTTTGCGTAGTTTTCTCTACGTGAACTATCACGGCCGAACAGAGAAGGAAATGATTAGTTGAATAAAGTCGTTATTTTTGTTTGTTTTTTTGCGCACAAAAAGTATTCTCGTCGCTTGATAAACTTAAGATTGAGCCACTGTAGTCACTTGGACTATTTTAACGATGTCTTTCATAACTTTTGGGCCGGTCAGTTTCAATCCCTTAAGAAGCCTATGGAGGAGTGATCCAGCTCTCAGATTTAATCAAAAATATCTTAATTCATGTTCCGAAGATGAACGAAAGTCTTACGGGGTTGGAACAACATGAGCGAGAGTAATTACTGACAGAATTTTCATTTTTGGGTGAACTAACCCTTTAAGGGTTAAAGAACCATTATTAGTTAGAACCGTTCAGTGGAAAGTTCGTACAAAAAAAATCTTAGTGTGAATACATTTTTAATAATCTAAAGAACATTTTGCCCCTATCACTTTTGTGAAATGGAAAGATTCCATTCATGTCAAAAACTCTTTATGAAACTATCAATGCCAATAAAGAACATTCTTTCTTAAGTGTAACAAAATAGGAAATACCTGTAATTATGATTCTGTACTAGACACATTTCACAGCTGAAAGATCTGTCTGTGTCTTCACTGTCACTTCTGTTCCCACAACCCTCTAAGCCTGTTAAAGACACAAACACACACATGCAAAACTTGCCGCCATGATGCTACAACATTGCTATGCGGTTCTTAGGTTGTCAAAGATCGTCTAGTCTGTAGAAGTGACTCGGTCGGGTTCCTCCTTAAATGTGTGTCTATGGGATTTTGTTTATCACCTGTTTTATGGTCCAGCAGGTGAAAATGGTGAATCTGATGATTTAAAACAACAAAATAACAGCACAGCTCTCCTCAAAAAGACACATGATTCATGATGAATCATTCATGTCATCACTAAGCCCATGTAATAGTTATAGATGCTTTTAATTTAGCGTGTAGCACTCATTAGAGGTCTGCACTGATTCCTGTGGCTTGTTCACATAACTTATCTCCTCAATTACACTTTCCACAGTCATGTGTAATCGAGGCTACATTACTGAACACACACACTTTGTGCAATTTGGTCTTTTTTTGTTGTTGGTATTTCTAACTCTCGCATTATATTCCAGGTTAAGTTGGAGTGAATGATTCCTCAAATCATGGGGTTTGTTTTAGGAAAGATGTGCTGTAACTTCACTAAACAATCTAACAGTTTTCACTTCGCCATTCTTAGAACTAAAGGTTCCATATGGAATCTTAAAGAGTTCTGTCAGACGCATCATATTTAGAACCTTTTAGAAGTTCCCATCATGGGATCGTTTTATGCGTTTAGTTTTAATTAATTAATATTGTTTTAATTTCAATCACATTTTATGAATTAAACACCTTCTAAACACACTTTATCACTAGAAAATTGAAATAACCCCTTTAACGTGAAAGAATTATGCAATCATTAAAGGCATTTCTCTTTATATTGAACCTTTTTGGCATAAAGTGTTCTTTAAAATTGAGTGAAGAACTCCCAACTAAACTTTTTTCTATGTAACCGACACAAAAATCCCATAGACTTGCATTGAAAGAGAGACTTGAATACGGCCAGTGAAAACAACTATCCGATCGGCACCTTAAACCACCGGGGAATGTTTGGGGTTTTGCTATAAAATAAAACTATCCAAGGCATTTAAGAGGCCCGTCTTCTCGTGTTCCCATGAGGCTCTCAGACAGCAGCGTTCTCACACACCGATCCCTATAAACTCTCATTTAAACACACACTGTGTCAAAACAAGCTAATTAACCAAATCACACTTTAAATCCGTACATGCTGTGGAGGCATTACAGTGTTTAAAGGCTGTTTCACAGGCCATTATTAGAAAGAGAAACGTCTACCGTGTGCTGCTTTCTCATGTGTACAAACAGTGCCGTAATACGAGCCAAAATACGGTTTATTCATAATGCACACAAATTCACAAACCGATGCAAATCTTAAAGGGGTCATATAATGCCATTTTTGTACAATCGAATATGATTCTTTAGGGTCTAAATTAAAAGTTTGTAATATACTTTAAAAATTCTCATTAGTATTGTAAGAAAACACCTATTTTACCTGGTCAAAAACAGTTCTGTTTCCAGCACGCCGTTTCAGTGCATATGACTTTAAATGATCATGAGCTTTGCTCACCCCGCCTCTCTGTTCTGTGCGTACACCGTTTGTAACTCAATAACACAATAACCATAACGCGTTGTTCATTATAAACGTGGGATTATGAATTATATTGAGAACGTCATACAGAAAAAACATGCAGTAATGTGTAAGTGTAAACCTTAGACGCATTCATTGTGAAGCGTGCAGCTAGCGAATTTGCACAGATTAACATAATAATATATAGTTTAATATAACGTTACACTCACTTCCGTTCTTCTGGAGATTCAGCAGGAACACGAATATCTGGTACCGATCCTTTTTTCATGAGTAGCTTCTTAGCAAATCCAGCTTTATACTGATCCTCGTTTATAAAGCAGTCTGGTGAGAAATGATTCGCGCAAACATGAGAGCATTGACGTTGCTCGTAGGGAATATTCCCTTCGAAAACAAACTCAGCCACTGCGTCTTCAGCGGTTCGGATTTAGGAACATTAAAATGACTCTGTGTTCGTTATTACACCCAAGAACAGAACACCACAGTCGCTTAGACGCCATTCTGCTCATAGACAGTGCTCCAGCGTATCAACAATGACCGCGCCGGTCCGCGCAGACTATGATTGACAGCTCGCTCACGAGCGAGGGCGGGTCTGTGTTGAGACGCTCCTGTCAATCAACAATTGTGGGAGGGGCTTCCGAGCGTGTGACGTCACACAGTCGAACGGCTCGATTTGAGGCAGGGGAAAACATTTAAGGAGATTAAAACAAAAACACTGGGTGGATTTTTATCCTTTTATGATGGTTGTGTACAGGCACTGCCAACTCACATTTCAGTACAATCAACTTTTAAAAGTGCATGTACCATTATATGACCCCTTTAAACGCTGTCAATGTGATTGGGTGTCTTCATACTACGGTATATCAAAAATCAGTCTGATGTCAAATAAAATTCATTACTCCAGTCTTCAGTGTCACATGATCCTTCAGAAATCATTCTAATATGATGATTTGATGCTCAAGAAACATTTCTGATTATTAACAATGTTGAAAACATTCATATTTTTGTGGAAACTGTGTAAAATTTTATTTTTCAGGATTCTTTGATGAATGAAAAGTTCAAAAGAACAGCATTTTTTTTTTAAATAGAAATCTTTTGTAACATTATAAATGCCTTCACGGTCACTTTTGATCAGATCAATGCGTCCTTGCAGAATTAAAGTATTAACCGCTTTTTTTCAAATGAACTGTCTAAAAGAATTGACTGAATGCTTCATTTGAGAGAGAGAGAGCAACATTTACATCAGTGTATTTCTTACACAAACTGCAGTTGAATCCAACAACATGCAGTGTGTAAAAATAGCTGTACGAACAATTGTTTCAATAACACATGAATAATTTATCAATCAACTGCAAGCTTTCACATCAAAAATACACCATGACTGTTAGCTTCACATGTCAGTCAGACGGTCTCTCCTGTCTAAGAGTGCGATTCCTGGCTGCAATGTTGACTTTACACCGATAGTCAAGACACTAACGCCGCTATCAGACCAATATCTGAGCAGTGCTCGTGCTGTCAAGGTTTGAATAATGTCCGTATGTTTCTCACTCTCACAGTTTCTCCGTCCCATAACACATGACATCAGCAGTTATTTCTGTCCGCAGCGCCATCAATGTGCCTTTCAGTTCAGGTGAGCCGAGAGCAGAAATCTCCTGACGGGACATTCTGACAGGTGAATCACACACACACACACACACACACACACACACACACACACACTGATGCAATCTGCTCGCCGTTAAATAGGTCTTTCTTAGCTCTGAAAATAAACAGAACGCGGTTTGATGGATGGTGGGCGCATGTGTCGATGCCCTGTGCGTGTTTAATGAAGCGAGAGGTGCACGTACGGAGATAGATGGAGACGAGGACCGCAGGGGCTCAGAGGACGCACGGGGGGGAACAACTTCATTTTAACTCCACAGGAACAGCGGCCCATAACAAAACAAGCAGATTTTGTAAGGAGCATCACATTTAGGCTATGTCTACATCAGGAAACATTTGAAAACGGCCTTTCCGTTTCGACCCATCTAACAGGAAACGTTCTGGCAATGTTCCCTCAACGTTATGATCAACTGTTCTTCCAGTAATGTTAATAAGCGATCTGGTACTGCTCTTAAAATGTTAGCACAAGAACGTTATTTATACATCATTCATGGAATGTTTTTGTTTGAAACATATTAGTTGGACGTTTGTCTAGCATACTTGTTTCAGAATGTTTAGAGAACATGTCAAAGTAGCAATACCATTATGTTCCCAAATGATCAAACGGAATATGTCCTTAACATTTGCATAACCCAGGAAAATGTTTTTAAAACTTTTCGAAGTCTGGACGAAATGTCGTTTTTATAATGGGAACATTCGGAGAACACATTTTTCTAGCTGGGAAAATGCTCTCTGTTTTCCAAAAGCTGCTTGTCCACACTGAAACCTCGTAAAACACTTAAATCAGCTTACTGCACACATGTAGCCCCGCCCACAACATTTGAGGATGGGAAGTTCGGTCTGGACTTGATCCGTTGAGAAGCAAGTATGCCCGAATCAAAGCTGTTCGGACCAATCAAATTTTCAGGGCGGCCTTTATACGAAGATTGACAGATGATCAACCGTAACGTAATAATCCACGTCACCAAAGAGCACTTGGGTTGAACTCGTTTACAACGAAGAATGGCTGCCGCTGGAGAATTTAGATGTGTAGATTCAGCCATCGCCTCTGTTATAGAAGATGTAGACAGCGTTTCATTTTAAAAGAGGAACAGAGAACCGCGATCAAGGCTTCCTTCCTACGGGATTCGGTCTATCCAGTTGAGTGCAGAGGCATTTTCTTTCCTGGTTCGGTTGAAACACGCCCCATAATCACAGCCCAATGGAGCAGTATCAGACTCACATTCTGACTAGAACGAGTATGACGACGTCAAAATAAATAAAAATGTATTTCTGAATCTGATTGAGAAAAAAGTCTGATTCGAGCGTTTACAATCAAACTTTGTCTCGTTGATCGGATTATTTCAGGTCTACACAACCCTGAAGTTTAATTCGGATCAAACTCAACTGACTGAGGTGTTTACATGATGGCTTTTCAAACCGATTGAGCCATAAATCCGATTATAAACATATTATTTAAGTGCATATAAATGTAGCTACTGGTGCATCGAGGTCACACTCTAAATCCCCATTCCATGAATGGACTTAAATGCAAATGCCCTCATATTTTGCACAATTGCGAGTACATTTTCTGTCATCTTTGAAGGAATGTAATATGCAAAATAACATTTCTGACACGACAACTTTCGGAGGGTTTGGCACGGATATGACAACGTTGATATGTTTGGTCTTTCTTGGCGGGATAGATTTGTTGATGCAGAGAAAGTACAGGACTTGCTTCTGCCAATATATATACGACACTGCTGTGAGCTAGTAAGACATGCTGTTGCTGCTGTACAATATAGCGTACATGAATTACCTGTGGCAGATCTATACAGGTGGAGCTGGGGAAGGCGGAGGGATCCTGAAAGGATTTGAAGGTTAAACAGCGAGCTCATTGGCTACTGATACAGCAGGAACCAATCAGCTGTGCCCTATAGAGAATGATGTGATTGCAAGCAGATTGAGTGAAGGACTATCTATCAGCCTGCGCCATCTAGAGTTTCATGACTGAACTTTGTATTTATCTTAAAGCAACAGTAAGTAAGATTTTTTACCTTAAAATAATGTTTCTAAAATCGTTTCAGTGGTTCATTAAGTCGTAACAGGGTGAAAGGCACTTCTGGATTCGCTTTGCGGTCCTATATCTGCTATAACCACGCTATGTGAGATTGCCAGATCGGGTCGCGTTTCTGTAGTTCTAATGAGACATAAGAAAACTACAAATTTGACGTGGTTTACGTAAAGCGTTACAATAGTCATTATTTTGTTTTTCTTCGTTTCTGATGTCGCAATACATCATACTTTCATGACATCATGCAACATACTCTACCTTGTCTGTGGACATCGTTCATTCCAAAGCCGGTGCTGGATAAACAGTGAGCGTGCGTGCGACAGTAGGCTGTGCTAGGCTAAATTATTTACCACAGCGGTAATGGACAATTCTGCTTCCAACCTGTAGGGCGACCGCAGAGGAAAAGTTACTTGGTGTTGCTTTAAGCAACACTGTGCAAGTGAATAGCAGGTACATACCAGGATAACCATATGGATATCTATCATGCGTCACATGACCGTTATCATTTTCAAAAATCACTGTTTTCACAGTCCACACTACAACGCAGAAAACGGTATTTTCAAATGTATCCACTTGGAAGACTGTCTTCAAAAAGCTCAAATTGTAGAGAAAAAGATGCATTTTCAAACGTATCCGATTAATGTAGACATAGCCTTATTTATGCATTTGGCAGATGATTTTTTCTAAAGCGACTTGCATTGCATTAAAGCTATAGATTTCCTCACGCATTCCCTGGGAATCGAACCCCATGCCCTTGGCATTGCAAGCGCCATGATCATTTTGAGCAACAGGAATCCCAACCATCAGCTGTCACACACTGCAACCGCATTTTGCCTCAAATCAATGTGAAGCTCTGTAAAATAAGAATAGCAATAGTGCACAAAATAAACTTACCGAACTGAGATGTGTTTGTATATTCGTCCTTTCATGTTTGCCGTAGAAAGTACATGCTCATTATTTTCTGTGAGTAAAAAACATTCGATAAAAACACACTGTTCTGTTCCTCCTCTTCTTTATTTTATAGGTCATTAATGTGTACTAGAGCACCAGAAATTGCACAATAACCATAAAAAAATCAGCAGCTGAGCAGAACAGACATTTATTTCGCAACTTCCTATAATTCTCAAATAAATGAGTGTAAATAAAGACTAAAAATCAACTGAAACTTGATCAGTGGGACACCAGCCTTAATGAACAGAATAAGGACACTAGAGAGAGTGCTAGACATTTTAAATGACAAAAAAAAAAACACAACAAAACTACTAAACCTAAAACTAAAATAACTCAAAATATTAAGAAACATTTAATAGAATATCAATAACACTGGTGCAAAACTACATATATTTTAAATGGACAGTGCACATTAATGGACGTTGAGATGCAAATTAGAGTCATTTAGCTCGACACATAGATTAAAAATTATGCTTAAAATATAATAAACCAACACTTATTAATATGAAAATCGATTCAGAATTGGTGAATCGATTTTTTCAACACCGCCCTATTTAAATGACAAAAAAAAAAAAACACAACAAAACTACTAAACCTAAAAACTAAAATAAAAATAACTCAAAATATTAAGACACATTTAATAGAATATCAATAACACTGGTGCAAAACTACATATATTTTAAATGGACAGTGCACATTAATGGACGTTGAGATGCAAATTAGAGTCATTTAGCTCGACACATAGGCCTAGATTAAAAATTATGCTTAAAATATAATAAACCAACACTTGTCTAGAAATATAATGTTGAAGACAGTGAAATTTGCTTTGACTATAGCACGAGTGCTGAATTTAAAAGAAAAGTCACTTTTAGCACGACTGACTGAGTCTGTTCTTTATCAACACGCATACATCCACTCCATGCAACTCTTTTGTCTATACTGTATGTTAATCAAGTGTCATTAAATTCAATCATTTCAGTGATGCTGCCTAATAAGGAACCACCTAACTAACCTGTCTGTCACCAACAGAGTTTATAACAAGCCACTCCGGATTAAACGCGAAGTTTAATCTACGGCCTTATATTTGTAAACTCAGTCCAGGATCCACTATGTCAGCCTTCGTTTATTCAATTAGCGTTATTTATTTTCGCAGAGAAATTCCCCAGTAGCGCTCGCTTAGACAAACACACGGCGTAATTTCTCCGCGCTTGTTTTTCTAAGAAAATGATTAGCACCACACCGCCTTGTTTGTCGAATGTGTTTACACAAGCCTGACGTGTTCTTTCTTTTCTAATGCATGCATATATACATCTAAATATATGTTATGCAGACGTGTAATATATATATTTATATATAATAATAAATGTATTTATTTACATATGTGTTTCTCAGTGGGAGGCATAGCTTCGGAAAAACAGAAGCCGCTCTCTCTCTCTCTCTCTCTCTCTCTCTCTCTCTCTCTCTCTCTCTAAATAAGGCTCTTTATACAGGTACTTCTACTCTATAGTTTGTGTGAGTCTGGCCGGGCGCCTGTTGATGACATCATTAGTGTTGACTGCAGCGCGGATGAGTGATGACCACTGTCTGTACATGTGTGTGAGTGTGTTTTCTGCTCTGTAACAACGCCAGGGCTGTGCGAGTCGATGCGGTAATGAGGTTGCGGTTGCAACGCTGTTTTGAGCGCCTGTCACTTTGGTACGACCCAGATCTCTGTCACCTGCACATGCAAGCAGGTACACGGCCAGACGGGCCGGCCCGTGTGTGTGTCGGGCCGGTGCTGAGCCAACGGTTGGCCCGTGGACAGCCCCCCCGCTGACTCTGGGTTCCCCCTTTCCGCGGCGCAGACGCTCAGAAGACTCAGTTGGAGGGTAAAGACGGTCAGCACTTTCCATAAAGAAAGTACACTTCGTGCCCTGTGACTTTCTTCATTAAGAAACAGAAATTACAGAAAAACACATTAACTATGTGCAGCTAACATGAAATATAGTTTAAAACGTCAAATTTCTGGTTCTCAACATCCAGAATGGACATCTTCTCAACCAATCAATGACAGTAAAATACATGTTTGGTTACAAACTAGCTAGTTTCTTCTATTGACTGATAGTTTAATTTAGGCTAAACCTGCAACCCTTTTTATCTGAAAAAATATATATTCTGGTTAATGTTGTTATTTTGTGAAAAAATATATACATTATATAATATAACAAATATAT
Source organism: Rhinichthys klamathensis goyatoka (assembly GCF_029890125.1). Lineage (NCBI taxonomy): Eukaryota > Metazoa > Chordata > Actinopteri > Cypriniformes > Leuciscidae > Rhinichthys > Rhinichthys klamathensis. The sequence continues at coordinate 116,831 of NW_026607059.1, read as the reverse complement.
TAACATATGTATGAGTTTAGACATAATTTTTTGTATGTATATATACACTTACCAAAAGGATTTTTAGGAACACCATACTAATACTGTGTTTGACCCCCTTTCACCTTCAGAACTGCCTTAATTCTACGTGGCTTTGATTCAACAAGGTGCTGAAAGCATTCTTTAGAAATGTTGGCCCATATTGATAGGATAGCATCTTGCAGTTGATGGAGAATTGTGGGATGCACATCCAGGGCACGAAGCTCCCGTTCCACCACATCCCACAGATACTCTATTGGGTTGAGATCTGGTGACTGTGGGGGCCATTTTAGTACAGTGAACTCATTGTCATGTTCAAGAAACCAATTTGAAATGATTCGAGCTTTGTGACATGGTGCATTATCCTGCTGGAAGTTGCCATCAGAGGATGGGTACATGGTGGCCATAAAGGGATGGACATGGTCAGAAACAATGCTCAGGTAGGCCGTGGCATTTAAACGATGCCCAATTGGCAGTAAGGGGCCTAAAGTGTGCCAAGAAAACATCCCCTACGCCATTACACCACCACCACCAGCCTGCACAGTGGTAAAAAGGCATGTTGGATCCTCATTCTGTTTAGGCCAAAAATTCTGACTCTACCATCTGAATGTCTCAACAGAAATCGAGACTCATCAGACCAGGCAACATTTTTCCAGTCCTCAACTGTCCAATTTTGGTGAGCTCTTGCAAATTGTAGCCTCTTTTTCCTATTTTTAGTGGAGATGAGTGGTACCCGGTGGGGTCTTCTGCTGTTGTAGCCCATCCGCCTCAGGGTTGTGTGTGTTGTGGCTTCACAAATGCTTTGCTGCATACCTCGGTTGTAACGAGTGGTTATTTCAGTCAAAGTTGCTCTTCTATCAGCTTGAATCAGTCGGCCCATTCTCCTCTGACCTCTAGCATCAACAAGGCATTTTCGCCCACAGGACTGCCGCATACTGGATGTTTTTCCCTTTTAACACCATTCTTTGTAAACCCTAGAAATGGTTGTGCGTGAAAATCCCAGTAATTTAGCAGATTGTGAAATACTCAGACCGGCCTGTCTGGCACCAACAACCATGCCACGCTCAAAATTGCTTAAATCATCTTTCTTTCCCATTCTGACATTCAGTTTGGAGTTCAGGAGATTGTCTTGACCAGGACCACACCCCTAAATGCATTGAAGCAACTGCCATGTGACTGGTTGATTAGATAATTGCATTAATGAGAAATTGAACAGGTGTTCCTAATAATCCTTTAGGTGAGTGTATATATATATATATATATTAGGGGTGTAACGGTACACAAAAATCACGGTTCGGTACGTACCTCGGTTTTAAAGTCACGGTTCGGTACGTTTTCGATACAGCAAAAAGTAAGAAATGCCAGAGAAATTTCCTATTTGTTAAAAGAAAAAATATTTTTTAAATAAGTGAGTTTTCCTACATCTTGAAACTTTCAGGTTTATAAGGTCCTCTTTGAAGGATGAACAAATAATGTTTTGGTCATCACATTAAAAATAACATTTAAATATATGAAGAGTTCAGATGCAATTGCCATTTGAAATTTTCTTAGAATGATCATTTTTATCAAGCTTGTATATATAAGTTCAGTAATTTCACTTAAATGGCAATGCAGATTACCTATTAATTGTCATTTGAGTGAAATTACTGAACTTAAATGTACAAGCTTCATAAAAATGATCATTCTAATTTCTAGAAGAAAATTTCAAATGGCACTTATAGAGGCTTTTGCATCTGAACTCTTCATATAGGCTATTTATTTATATAATATTTGAGTTTTGAAGTGCTGGAAAAAGATGTGTGAAGTAGGTCTACTTGAAAGCATTTCACTATTCCAGCCAAACTGGTTACAGTTAGTGTTACTATATTAAATCCATGGTGGATGTTGCTGGTCTGTGGACGTAAAGTATTACTAGTTCATTCACGGCACAATGTTTCTCCTGGTGTCCACGTCAGCGCTAATAGAGATCTACGGTTAATAACGGAGAAATTTGAATGCTTCTCACTAGATCTCGCAGCGATGTTATTACTTCAGTGGCGAACTCAAATGTTTTCTTCACTGGATCTCTTAGCGCTGTGTTGTAACGGTTGTAACAGTGTCGCTTGATCGAGATCGGCTCGCGCTGCACAGATGATGCTGCTCTGCTCCGAACTGATAAACGATCCGTGAAGCACAATAGGGCAGTTTCGTTCCGGTTTCATTACGCTTGCCATTTGATGTTGCGCAACGTTGTGGTGATCCCGCCAGCGCGAATTTTGTCGACAGGAAAAATGGTCCAAGGAATCGTTCGGTTTGTATGCGTACCGAACCGGAAGCCTCGTACCGAAACGGTTCAATACGAATACATGTACCGTTACACCCCTAATATATATATATATATATACACACACACACACAACAGTTCTTTCTGGTTCTCGAATCGGATTGGCTGAGAGCCTTTTCCAGCCGTGTGATATTCCCCTAGCCTGACTTCGTCATACTCATATTCTAGTCAGAATGTGAGTCTGATACTGCTTCATAGGGCTTTGATTATGAGGCGTGTCTTAACCGAACCAGGAAAAAAAAAAAAACTCTGCACTCAATTGGATAGACCTACAACCAATGAGAGCAACGCAGTAAGTCAACTACTTTGCATAGCACAGTTGTCAACTACAGAACTCAAATGCACGCACGCTGGAAGAAGTAAAATAACGAGTGTTGCTTCTTTTACTTGGTCCTCTATGAGTGCGACCAAAGGAGAAACCACAACGACCACAGGGTTTTCATTGCGTCCCATCTTCTTAGTGACCATCGGAGCCAGCTGATAAAATAAACTTTTGCCGAATCCCATAGGAAGGACGGCAAACACATCTTTCCGATCGACAAATGCCTTGATTGCAGTTCTCTGTTCGTCTTTTAAAATGAATGCGCTGTCGATTTCTTTTACAACAGACGCGATAGCGGAATCTCTACATCTCAGTTCTCCAGCGGCAGTCATCTGTGAGGGAAACCAGTTCAACCCAAGCGCTCTTTGATAACGTGAGGATTACGTCCCTGCAGATCATCTGTCCATCATCGTATAAAGCCCGCCCTGGCAATTTGATTGGCCCGACGATTTCTGAACCGATCATAATTACTCCTCAATGGAGCGAGTCCAGACCGAACTTCCCGATCAAAAAATTTTGTGGGCGGGGTTCGGGCTGGCATCCAGGCTAATATTCCCCAAGTATCAGCGCTGGAATCGTTTCACCGTTTGCATCAGGCAAGGATGTTGTTATTTAGACCTAAATATGTGACTAATATATAATCATAGTGCCTATTTTACAATCTGTTTAGAGGCTTTCACAGATGCGAGCTCCGGGCCGTCAGCGCCCGTTCACACACGGTCAACTAAACGTGAACTAGTGCTAGTTTGAAACTCCCGTTGTGGATCCGCTCTTCCCTTAACAACGCTGACACACGGTCACCTAAAGCACAAAGACAATCTAAGATGAATGTAAGATTCCATTACAATCTTTATCTCATTATAATGCGATTGTCTGGAAGGCGTGCCGTCTAACGCTAACCAATCAGACCTCATGCAGGTACCACCCAAAATGCCGCAATAACCAATATTATTAATAAATATATTTTTTAAAGTCAGGGTGATCATCGTTGACGTTTTCTGTCATGTACTCATGCCCATACCTAATATATACATATATATATATATATATATATACAGTATATATAAATAATCAAATGAGATGCCAAGTCAATTGAGATTAATTACCATGTGTTAATGTAATGGATTTTCCAAAAACTATCATTACTAAATGCTTATTAAATTATAAACCAGAAAAAAAAATTACTATTTAATGACACATACAGTTACTGTGATATAAAATGTCTCATAGAAGTTGTATATGTTGTTTTTTTCTGGATTTTCAGACCAAGTTATTCATGTTCCCAATTACGCAGGTAATGTAGTGCGTCAACATAATTTGCATGCTATTGTAAGTGATTTTAGTATAATAGCATCTGCAAAAACCACACTGTAAAGATGTCCACCTATTTCCACTTATAAACTGAAGTTCAGTCACTGCCTTACATTAAGTATAATCAAATTGGTCATACAAGTCAATTCAACTTAAACTATATCAAACTGACTTAAAAAAATCGAGTTGAATCTCATTTAACTTATAAAAAATTGTTGATGAGTTAAAGTAATTAAAAAAAAACAAGTTGTCATGACTTACTGATGATATATTTTTTGCATTGAAATATATTTACTGCAATTCTGTACTGTACTGTCTTGTTGGTGTTTGCACGAGAAATCAGAGTATTTTAAATCTATCGTACTGATACAGAAATGCACTTCTAGAGGAGAGAGAGTGAGAGGAGGTAGGAGAAAGGAGAAGAGGAGGACAGCACCTCTGTAAAGGGTTAACTGTAGACAGTAAGTGACTCCAGATGTGCTGTTATTATTAATACACCAGCCTGATGAATAGGAAGGTAAAATTTCAGGCGCCAGCCAGGGAGGCCCCGCACGCTCACCCTGCCACCCAGCCACTGCAAACCCACCTACCGATCCCTCGCTCGCTCGCTCAGACTGACAGACGGATCCACACACACGCCACAGACAGAGCCACGGACGCTTCAATCCGGGCTTTAATTACACTAAATGAGTCCTAATGTCTCTCGCAGTCATATTTAAGGCAGGGCGGAGAGATCCGGATTTCAGACAAATTGCATTGTTCCAGCAATTTAAATTTATTGCACCATTTGCTATGCTAACAACAATTTAATTAGTTACACACACACACATGCACGCCACACACAATCTAAGAGGCAATACAGCACAGAACAGAGGTTGTTTTTATATAAAGCTAATTATGACTATAGACTAACTCAAACCCTAGATCTAAAAAACAAAAAAAACATTTTTACTTTCAAGTTCCTCATCGAAGGGAGGCTTTTCCTTGTGACACTAGGGTTCGATTTCCAGGGAATGTATGAATGGAAATTTTGGATAAAAGCTTCTACCAGATTCATAAATATCTAATTCCTTTCCTGAAACTCTAGAGGGCGAATCGGCCTTTTACATGCAATCTGCAAGCAATCACATCATTACCGTTAGTGATGGGAAGTCCGATTCGTTTCCGGACAGTTCGTTTCAATGAACCGGTTCAAAAAACAGGTTCACCAGTTCTTTACTTAACTCTATCATCCCAGTGGATAAAAATACACTAAAACACATTCAAATAAAGTCATTTGTAATTATATCTTAAGTTAAATGATAATAACAATCATCATCATCACCACCATCTTGGGTTTCTAACATTTACGTTTTGCAACTAAAGCACAAAATACAGCCACTGATGTGCAAACGTGGATGTTTTACAGGCTCATGTTTTATTTGTTAATAAATAAACTTACATTTTGCAAAAATCCGTCCCTTTATTTAAGTCCTCGGTCCACCTGTGCTCACACAGCATCAGTTGTCCGAAAGAAACAGGTGCGATCACGCATGCTCAATATCTCCAGCTCATCGGTTCTCAAACGAGTCCCAAAGAAACAGTTCTCGGGTCTGTGTACTGGTGATACGAAAACTGATGCAACCAATTCTTGGCGAAAAACTAATTTAAAAAATTCGAAAACGAATGTAAAATATTGATGAAACCTATAATATTATATCAATGATACCAAAGTGGACTGTAGAAGAATAATTTGCGCAAATGCTAAAGTCTCTTATAGCGCCCCCTAGCAGCGACGCTGGGAATGCAATGCATACTTTCAGAAAGGTTTGTGTTTGTGTACTTGCATTAAGTAGGTTTCGTGCTGAATATAAAACAATGAATGAGCTTCAAGCTTCCCGTCTCCTCCAGGGCGTCTCTGAGCTGCAGTGTGTGTGTGTGTGTGTGTTTGGTTTGGGGTCTGGTAATTGAGCAAGACCACAATAACAAAGTAGCGCATGTTTGATAAGGGTCAAGTTCCTAGAAAACAGAGGTTCTCTCTTTCACTCGCTCTCTCTCCCTGTCTGTGTCTCTCTGTCTGCAGACACACATTACCATATAAAGAGAAGCAGAAGAGGACAGTTTACTGAGTGTGTGTGTGTGTGGTGGTCCACAGGAGTGCAGGGGTACCGGGGGACATAATTCAAAAACGCCTCCTCTGAGAAGACAAGAAGTATATAGAATGAAAAATCCAATGCCGAAAAAGAGAGATATAGGAAAGAAAAGTCACAAATGAGATCTCTTTTCATATCTCCTTAATTTCTTCAAGAGATTATGAAGAGAATGCAGTGCAAATGGAGACAGACAAGAAAAAGACTTACTTTGTCTCCTCTAGAGTTTTTGATATATCAACAGTGTCTCAAACTGTGCTCAGATTTGCCAAGATACCAAAGTGTGTAATCAGAAGACCAATCCATATAGGAGAAATGAAAAGACACAAATGAGTCATAAAGTAAGATTATGGAGATATAAAATAAATGTCACATGTGAGATTACTGGGGTTTAAAAATGAACAAATAAATAAATACATAATCTTAAGTCTCCATTTGCTCTCCATAACATATCTAGGGGAAACAATTGCAATATTACATCAATCTTACTTACAGAAGCTGAATTGTATTTCTATAAATATTTACATTGACTTTAACTTGCTGTGGAATGTACAAAATACTCAATTACCTCAAAAATAAAAAAAATATTCAACTAGGTAAAAAAATAAGAAAAATCCCAATTTTCTTCGAGATCTGATTTCTCCAGCTGATTAAATGGGACGCAGTTTGAGACGTTTTCTGAAGTCTTACAAAAAGATTACAGGAATCCAACGTGTTTTTGAAGAGATCTCAACAATGTCTCAAACTGTGCCCAGATTTTCCAAGATAACAAAATCTATATTCAGAGATCTCAATATGAACTTACGAAACGTTTCTCATCAAATGATCTGAGCTGCTCGCCACATTCCTTCTACAACTCTATACTCTTATGATGACTACCGATTCATTTGTGTCTATTTTATTTCTCCTGAGGCAAAACATATGAAACAAAATGGATACTTAAAGTGCCCCTATTATGCTTTTTTAGATATTATCTTTCATGCCGTGTGTAATAACTGTTTGTGAATGTAAAACATGGTTCCTCAAATCCGGTCCTGGAGGGCCACTGCCCTGCAGACTTTAGTTCCAGCCCTAATCAAACACACCTGAACAAGCGAGTCAAGGTCTTCAGAGTTACTAGACATTTGCAGGTAGGAGAGTTCGATCATGGTTTGAGCTAAACTGCAGGACAGTGGGCCTCCGGGGCTGGATTTGAGGAACCCTGATGTAAAAGTTCAGCAAAGTTTCAAAGATCAAAGTGCACGACAAATAAAGTTATTGTCCCCCTAAAAGAAAGAATTGAATCTGAACTGCTGAAACAAGTCATCAGTGTTGCAGTCTTACTTCCTGTTACCTATGTAACAATGTAAGAAATTTGCATAATGCCAGCCAGTGGTTTTCATTGGCTGCCTGCGAACAACATCTACTTTGACCCTCAAACACTGTAGTTGTAGCTGAGACTGGAAGAGTTTGGTTTGTGTTGTTCATGTCGAGAAGACGCTGTTTTCTGCTCTGCAAAAGCAAACCCACTTTGATGCACTTTAACTCGTGCAGGAATTGATCCGGAAAAACAGACGCCATTGTTACTGTTTGTAGAACGGTGTCTCAAGTGCCAAGGAAGATCCAGAGCTGAAATTCAGATATGGTAATGGACATTTGGTTTCCGACACACGCTGATTGACCAATCACATCAGACCGGGTCATCTGACCAATCAGAGCAGAGTAGACCAATCACATCAGACTGGCTAATCTGACCAATCAGAGCAGAGTAGACCAATCACCACACAGTTGGCCATCTGACCAATCAGAGCAGAGTAGACCAATCACAACAGACTGGCCCATCTGACGAATCAGAGCAGAGTAGACCAATCACAACAGACTGAGCCGTCTGACCAATCAGAGCAGAGTAGACCAATCACAACAGACTGAGCCATCTGACCAATCAGAGAAGAGTAGACCAATCACAACAGACTGAGCCATCTGACCAATAAGAGAAGAGTAGACCAATCACAACAGACTGGACCATCTGACCAATCAGAGCAGAGTAGACCAATCACAACAGACTGAGCCATCTGACCAATCAGAGAAGAGTAGACCAATCACAGACTGGACCATCTGACCAATCAGAGCAGAGTAGACCAATCACAACAGACTGGGCCATCTGACCAATCAGAGCAGAGTAGACCAATCACAGACTGGACCATCTGACCAATCAGAGCAGAGTAGACCAATCACAACAGACTGAGCCATCTGACCAATCAGAGAAGAGTAGACCAATCACAACAGACTGAGCCATCTGACCAATCAGAGAAGAGTAGACCAATCACAGACTGGACCATCTGACCAATCAGAGCAGAGTAGACCAATCACAACAGACTGGTCCATCTGACCAATCAGAGCAGAGTAAACCAATCACACAACAGACTGAGCCATCTGACCAATCAGAGCAGAGTAGACCAATCACAACAGACTGGGCCATCTGACCAATCAGAGCAGAGTAGACCAATCACAACAGACTGAGCCATCTGACCAATCAGAGCAGAGTAGACCAATCACAGACTGGACCATCTGACCAATCAGAGCAGAGTAGACCAATCACAACAGACTGAGCCATCTGACCAATCAGAGAAGAGTAGACCAATCACAACAGACTGGGCCATCTGACCAATCAGAGAAGAGTAGACCAATCACAGACTGGACCATCTGACCAATCAGAGCAGAGTAGACCAATCACAACAGACTGGGCCATCTGACCAATCAGAGCAGAGTAGACCAATCACAACAGACTGAGCCATCTGACCAATCAGAGAAGAGTAGACCAATCACAACAGACTGGGCCATCTGACCAATCAGAGAAGAGTAGACCAATCACAGACTGGACCATCTGACCAATCAGAGCAGAGTAGACCAATCACAACAGACTGGGCCATCTGACCAATCAGAGCAGAGTAGACCAATCACAACAGACTGAGCCATCTGACCAATCAGAGCAGAGTAGACCAATCACAACAGACTGAGCCATCTGACCAATCAGAGCAGAGTAGACCAATCACAACAGACTGAGCCATCTGACCAATCAGAGCAGAGTAGACCAATCACAACAGACTGAGCCATCTGACCAATCAGAGTAGAGTAGACCAATCACAACAGACTGGGCCATCTGACCAATCAGAGCAGAGTAGACCAATCACAACAGACTGAGCCATCTGACCAATCAGAGCAGAGTAGACCAATCACAGACTGGACCATCTGACCAATCAGAGCAGAGTAGACCAATCACAACAGACTGAGCCATCTGACCAATCAGAGAAGAGTAGACCAATCACAACAGACTGGGCCATCTGACCAATCAGAGAAGAGTAGACCAATCACAGACTGGACCATCTGACCAATCAGAGCAGAGTAGACCAATCACAACAGACTGGGCCATCTGACCAATCAGAGCAGAGTAGACCAATCACAGACTGGACCATCTGACCAATCAGAGCAGAGTAGACCAATCACAACAGACTGGGCCATCTGACTTGAGCTGAATAATGACACTATTGTCCCGTCGGTGTATGAATGAGTGAGTGAATGGGTGAATGTGAGGCAAATTGTAAAGCGCTTTGGTGGCCATTGGGTCTGTGAAAGCGCTATATAAATGCAGTCCATTTACCATTTACCATTTGTCTTCGTACAGCTGCTTTAATTTTCAGAATTTGAATTTGTCTCACATATGATAAAGTTTGCATCCTTGATTCTGTTATTTTCCTGTTCATCACTGTGATGCTGCTTTGAAACAATCTGTATTGTATAAAGCGCTATAGAATTAAAGATGACTTGCTAATTTCCTCTGGTAAGAGAGACAGACATTACAAGGATTACACAGATATTGTAAACTCTTCGAAAAAAGCTTCAGTGGGTTTCTATATAGAACACTAGGGTTCTGGACTAAAGTTTAACAAACCCATTATACAAAAAAGGTTCTATATAAGGAAGTATGCCAAATGATTATATAATACTTTCATGTTTAGCAGGTTATTTAAATTTGTCTACTAATAAAGTATGTTTACAAGCTGCTTAATTCATACAATTGAATTAAAATTAAAAATGAATCAAAACAAAACTAATTTACTAAAACTGAATCCATAAAATGATCTTATGATGGAACCCCTAAAAGGTTATATATATGAAGCGCCTTTAAGGATTTTTAAGAACCTTTTCTTCCAAGAGTGTATGAGCAGAAGTGAATGATGGAGAAGAGCAGAATGAGCAGAGCGAACAGAGAGCGAGTGTGAGGGTGACGTGTGTAAATCCCTCAGGATCGCTGGTGCCTGGCTGGCCGTAGGAGCGCTTGATCCCACCGTCAGGAGCGGGACGTCCCTCTCAGGTTGCTTCCCTCCCCCTTAAAACACACACAAACACACAGTGAGTCCTGCGGGAGTTCCCAGCGAGCCTCAGTGTCGCTGTCTGAAACAAACACACACACTCACACACACACACACAGCCGCATGGGGCCCAATATCTCCACATGACAACCTGAGGAATGCCTCTCTCTCCCTTTCTCTCTCTCTCTCTCTCTCTCTCTCTCTCTCTCTCTCTCTCTCTCTCTCTCTCTCTCTCTCTCTCTCTCTCTCTCTCTCTCTCTCTCTCTCTCTCTCTCGTTGTGAGTTTGCAGTTCAGGGATACCAGACAAATTATGCTTAATGGCCGCCGCTGTTGCGCTCAGGGAACGACGGCTTTGGTGCCACTGCCAAAAGTGCTAAACGCAAACCACAGCGAGAACACACACGAGAGGAGAGCAGAGGAGATAAACGACAAGAAAAATGCATAAGAATGCAGGAATTCTCATCAGGAGACTCAACGGAGATCTCAGTTACTGTGCGCTTCATTTAAGCATCAGCTTTCTGCTAAAATGCCATGCGAGAAAAAGAAAGACACATTTGAGTCCATAGTTGTCATTCAGTAAGAGTATAGAGCTATAAAATGAATGTGAAATGTGAGATAACTGTTTTTTTTTCCTCAGAAAATAGTAGAAAAGTCTCAGTTTAACCTCCATTTAATCTAATTGATTAAAGTAAACAATTGTGATATTAAAGATATCTTTTCTGATTTTTCTAATTTTCTGTGTCAATGAGTGAAATTACTCAATTACCTAATAATAATAATAATAATTCCAGTGGAAGCTTCAAACTACTATGTTATCTTATCTTCATAAAGCTGCTTTAACTACAACACAGAAGAAGACAGCAGCTTCACTTATTATGCATGTTTTTTTCCTCTAAAATTTGCATTTCAAGACATGTGAAGAATGCAAACTGCTCACCAAAGGCAATTTCTGTGGAGACAAGCAGCAATGATACACGCATTACACTAGAACAGGTCAATTATATATCATAAACAGTGGTTCACTTCTTCAGAATAGTCTTACTTTAATAACAGTTGCAAACCATATCAATCGAACGCCAGACCACTGCTTTCAGTTAGAATTCAGTTAAACAATAAAGTAAAAAATCATAATAAATGCAATTTCTGTGGAAGTTTCAACTATACAATTACCAAAATAAAATGAAATAAAATAATAAAATAAAATAATCCGTGAAAGGTTCAACTACTCTACCTAAAAAAAAAGAAAAAAGAAATAAAAAAATATAATAAATACAATTTCTGTGGAAGGTTCAACTACACAATTATATATATATATATATATATATATATATATATATATATATATATATATATAGCATAAAAAATAAATAAAATAAAAATATGCAATTTTCTGTGGAAGTTTCAACTACACAATAACCAAAATAATATAAAATAAATTAATAAAATAAATTAATAAATGCAATTTCTGTGGAAGGTTCAACTATACAATTACCAAAATAAAATAAAATAATAATAATAAAATTAAATAATCTGTGAAAGGTTCAACTACTCTACATAAAAAAAAAGAAAAATGAAATAAAATAAATAAAATAATATAATAAATACAATTTCTGTGGAAGGTTCAACTACTCAGCTATCAAAATAAAATAAAATATTTAAATATATTTTTTTAAATAAATAAAATAAAAATCTGTGGATGGTTCAACTACTCAATTACCTAAAAAATCAATAAATAAATAAATAAATAAATAAATGCAATTTCTGTGTAAGGTTTATTACCAAAATAAAATAAATACAAATAAAATACATACATACATAAAATTGTGTGGAAGATTCAAACTACCCAATTGCATAAAATAAAATAAAAACCTTTAAAAAAAACTTTATACCACAACTGGTCAATAATCCGTAATAAATAGTGGTTCACTTCCGCAAGATAGACATCTACATTGCATTCATAACGATTGCAAACCAACACGAACCAAACCCCAGATCCTCAATTGGCCTTGCGATTGGAGACTTGGCCACCAAGTGTGCACTAAAACTCTCCAAGGACGTTGAGGTAAAACTGAACCCTAAAGTCCCTTCAAACGGCACATCTTGGTCCCGGCAGCGTCACTCCTGGGTCTAAAAACAGAGGGACGAGGAGAAGAGAGACTGGAGTCCCAGAGGAGATCTCCTCTGCTGTCAGCACGGTATGCGCTGCAACCTGAACTCCCTCAGGAATGACGCCTCTGAAATATCCAGCCAACGCTTCGGGATGCTTGGTGCCACGGGACGACCCTGCGTTTGACCTGCTCCTTCTCAGGCCCATTTGCTTTAACAGAGGGATGAGACAGGAAGACAAATGACTCGAGCACAACCTTGAAAGTTTACCTCCGCCAGATCCACAACTCTTAGACTCAAGGCTATACAGTCCTGAAGTACAAAATCCCCACTAACACTGCAAGACTAAATGCTTTCATATTAGAGCTTTTGTGACGGATAATTTGCATCTTTGTATGCTCACAGGTCACAAACAAGACATTATTACTTTTACTAATTGACAATATATTAAATTGATCAAAAGTGACAGTAAAAATGGTTACGTTTTTCAACATTTCAATTTAAAATTAAATGAATACGTTTATATGCATCAAAAAAGGTTTCTACAAGCCTATATTTATCAGCACAACTGTTTTTAACATTGATAATAATCATAAATGTTTCTTGAGCATCAAATCATCATATTAGAGTGATTTCTGAAGGGTCATGTGACACTGAAGACTGGAGTAATGATGCTGAAAATTCAGCTTTCATCACAGGAACAAATTACATTTTAATATATATCCACATAGAAAACACTTATTTTAAATAGCTCTAATATTTCAGAATATTACTTCTTTCACAAGCATTAAAAAATCTTGCAAAAGTACCTGGATGACACAAAGTAAAAAGAGACCAGCCGTGGAGATCCAGTTCTCACATTTCCCATCATGCCCTGGTGGGTTTTAAAATAGAGGCGGCACACAAAACTTTAGCGGTCGGATCCCCTCCCAATGATTTAAACTGCTTTAAATTGCTTTTTTTGGTCATTTTTAGACAGAAAATGACACATATACACAGCAAGGCAATATAAATATAATTTCACTTAATCAGATGAGGCAGAAATCCATCCTTCTGCCCTTTAAATGTCCGCTCAGCCGTTTAGTGAAGCTGATTGCTGGAGCCTATATCTAAGCTTAATTCCTTTCTGCGACACACCGGGACGAATATCGGCGCGCGTTATTAGTCAGCGTTTTTCAACGCGTTTTTTGTGTTCACACCCAAGCGATTTCCGCTGACAATGAGCCGAGTGAACATGCAAATTCATTCAATGACATTAGATGGCGCTTAATGTAAAACAGAAATAGTCCTATTTTGTAGTCGCTGTCGCGTTTGTCATATAGTTCTTTATGTTCCGACACCAACGAGACCAGCAGCTCTACATTCAAAAGCGCCAATCTCATTGGTCGGATAGTTTTTGACGCGGCGCGTCAAACCAAAAAAACGAACCCGAGGCGTTTTTAAAAAAATGACGCTTTTATGCGTGGCGTTTTTCGCGTCGGTGTGCACACTCACATTGGCGCCCTTTGTTTAGTCACGAGGCGTTAAACGGCGGCGGATATCGCGCGCGAAATTCATCCCGGTGTGAACAGGCCTTAAAGCACTTTGAATTATGTTTTACCATAGTGTATGAAATGTGCTATATAAATAAACTTGCCTTGCCTTAGCTTAGCCTATAGATGTGGGCTCTTGCTTAGTTTTTAATTTGTAGCTGTTGTTCAAATGGTAGTTTGATAAATTAGTTTGCGATCAAATACTCAATATCTTTAGGCTCACAGGTTTAATTACACGCAGATACGTGTGCGTGTGTGTAAACTATTTACACTTAGGCTACGTCTACATTCATCCGGATACATTTGAAAACGGCGTTTTCGTTTAAAAACGCTCTCCGTCCACACTCGCGTTTTCAGGCGTTTCAGTGTGGATGAGAAACTTTTGGAAAACGCCTGAAAACGCTAGTTATATGTTTGGTGTGAAACGCTGAAACTGCTCTCATGTTTTGCCGCAGGACAGCAAATGTGAGTAAATGTTCTGTCCTCTTCGCAGGACTGTGATGTGAGAGTGTGCAAAGTAACATATTTCAGCAACAGTGTGAAAGTGAACAGCACATAACCGCACAATACCGGAATAAACATGAATATCTATTGGTGCAATATGCGTCACATGACTAAACTTACGTCATCGTTTTGAAATACTTCGGTTTTGACAGTCCACACTACGCCGTGTTCAAACTTATCCACTTTGGAGAGCGTTTTCAAAAAGCTTTGTTTTCATTAATAAAACCGCAGTCTCAGTGTGGACAGAAGAACAAACCGGGGAGAAAAAGATGCGTTTTCAAACGGAAATGTATTAGTGTGGACAAGGCCTTACTCTTCATTCGTAGCAGTTCAAACTAATATCCAAGGGGGTAATCCACCAGCCGGAAACTGAAGTCTCCCCGGGGGCCGCCATTGGCTAACAAGCCTTCACCTGCTGTTAGCATTCCATTGACTTCCATTCATTTTGGCGTCACTTTGACAGCGAATAACTTTACATCTGAGGCGTTTAAAGACTCCATTTGTCCATTGTTTATTTCTAAAGAAACACGACAATGTATAAAAGGCTCCATTACCTTGTATCTTATGCTATGGCCCTGTAGAGCAGTTTTTCTGAATATAGGCTAACGATTGCGTCATAACACGCGACTCTCTGTCGCACAGTAGAGAAATTACCGTATAGACAGAAGTAGAAGCTCGCGCGCAATCGGGGGGACGTGGAGGCATAAAGTCAAGGGAGAAGCCCATAGAGAGTCATAAAGTTGATCCTGCTGCTGCTCATGGACAGCTCCTACTCACGCTCTCCGGCTCTGCAAAATTCGGAAGGGAATGATTCAGATTCCCCTTGGCACAGCTACTAGAAGACATACAACTGTGAGACAGGTTGCTCACGTCACATCTACGTCGTCCAGCTCAGTGTGAGTCTGCGCAGTGCGCTTGGCAATCAGGAAGTGAGTGCTTCTAATTGACGTCACTTTTCTCCGTTGAAGTCTATGGGGTCGCTGTGTCCATTTCTTTTACTGTCTATGCTAATATCACGTATCACGCAATCTCGTCGATGATTGGTTGATATACCGAGGCTAGCCTCCTCCGCCATGTTACTTATCTCAACACTCCTAATCAAGTGAAATACTCAATGGTGATTGGCGATCCCCTCAGACTCGCGTTTCGCAGATTCGGCACATACGGGGAAGAGTGCGGTGGTTACACTTACAGAGGTGAAATTATAAACAATAAATAATATAACAATATAACTGTGAATTTTTTCCTTCTCCCATTTTCATCTCTAAATTTTCCGCTCCCTCACCGGACTTTGCATTTTGATCTGTTCTTCATATAAACTTGTTTATGAGCCCGCTCGGTTCTGCTGGTGCTCCCCATGCAGCTTTAAGCTCGGTGCGATGCGTTCAGACACGCCGGGCTTCAGATCTAAGATCAAGCTGCTGGGTTATTAATGAAAAACAGGGTGACGAGTGTTCGTGCCCATATGGATCCACACAGGAGCCGTAGCACTGATCTCAGAACAGAACGCTTACCCCTAAATAAATATAATCAGATGTTATGAAACATGCATATGGAAAGAATAGGACACCATCAGCTTCGTAGACTCACTGTAATATAAATGCTGTCTGACTCTAAAGACTAAAGGACGTCATGTGCTATTACTTTACTGCAGGATTTGTTGAGAAACAGCATTCCTAAAAAAATGATTTAGCCTCAAATCTATAGAAGACTTGGAATATAGCACACAAGTCATATAGACAATAAATCAGATGTTTACCTCTTAAAGTAAGGATAGTATAAGTAAATAGGATAAGTAAATGAGCGAACTATTCCTTTAAAAAGGGACGGAATTCAATTTAAATGTAAAAAGTAAATGAAAAATCTAATGACTGTAGACACTTTTCTATGGAAGCTTGTTCCCGCCACAGAATAAAACATTCCTTGCGACTTTTAATCTCACAATTGTGAGTTTACCTCTTGCAATTTTTTAGCAACACCATAGCAACTGCCCTGAATACCCTAGCAACCACCTAGTAACGCCCTAGCAACCACCCAGAATACCCTAGTAACCGCCTAACAACGCCATAGCAACCACCCAGAACACCCTAGCAACCGCCTACCAACCACCTGAACACATGAATAAGCCATATATCAGCACCAGAACATCGTACATAGACATGGTTGTTTTCTTTTTATCTCACAATTCTGACTTTTTTCAAGTTTCAAAAAATTTGAAAGAAATTGAAATTTGAAT